>NW_001890315.1:0-2630 GCF_000143565.1 Laccaria bicolor S238N-H82 | reverse complement strand
TCATTCCTGCCTAGCACTATTTTTCATTCCTGCCTGGGCTGTTTTTCATTGCTTTCCCAGGGTGATATTTTTGGTATTTCATTCCTGCCTGGGATATTTTTTATTGCTGCCTAGGCTATTTTTCATTGCTTTCCCAGGGTGATATTTTGGTATTTCATTGCTGCCTAGGGCTATTTTTCATTTCTTTGCCTAGGGTAATAACAGGGTAGGAATTGTCAGGGTCTCTTGCATTGTTGGAGGGTGGTCACATGACCAATTACCAAAAATGGTCAAAAAACGAAACTTGTAGCCCTACACCATAGCTTCCCGAATCTGTTTGAATGATATTCTGAAGTGCTCCCATTGTGGAGATATGAGGTAAAGGAATTTCAGAAGTGTCACATTTTTTGTTCTGTTTTTTGTGTTTTTCACCATGAAAACAAAACCAAACAACATGATTTCAGTATATTTAGAGAGCTCAAAGAAAGGGCTACAATTATTGTATTGTGGGGAAAATGACCAAAAAAGGAAGGTGCATGCCCTAGAAAAGGAATTAGACTATAAGAGTCAGATATAGACTACCAAGTTTACTGATAGACTACAAAAATGTCAGACTTAGACTACACAGTTTACTGATAGACTATAAAAGACTACAAAAGTCAGACTTAGACTACAAAGTTTGCTGATAGACTACAAAAGACTACAAAAGTCAGACTTAGACTACAAAGTTTACTAATACACTACAAAAGACTACAAAAGTCTATAGACTACCAAGTTTACTGATAGAGTACAAAAATGTCGGACTTAGACTACAAAGTTTACTGAGACACTACAAAAGACTACAAAAGTCAAACTTAGACTACACATTTTACTGATACACTACAAAAGACTACAAAAGTTGGACTTTGACTCCAAAAGCTTGGACTCAGACTACAAAGTCAGGGTTAGGGTCAAAATTGAGACTACAAAAGCTTGTAGTGTGCGCTTTTTCATTAGAAAATTTTGTAGTGTCTGCTATTTGAGCATACAAAAGTTTGTAGTATCTGCTTTTTGAGACTACAAAAGTTTGTAGTGTCCGCTTTTAACACTACAAGTTGCCATGTAGTTTGTGGTGTCCTTGATCCTGTCTAAGTTATGGCGATGAGGTTGAATGATTGACATTCATTAGAAAAGTTTGTAGTGTCCACTTTTTGAGACTACAAAAGTTTGTAGTGTGCGCTTTTTTATTAGAAAAGTTTGTAGTTGACATGTAGTTTGTGGTGTCCTTGACATTATGAATTGACATATTGCCATTGCTGCAGCATTAGTTTTTTACATTATGCACAAGTTGTCTTTCACATTAGGATCAAAGAGCTGTATCAAAGTTGACTATGTTTGGGAGAGGCCAGTATCAATGTGAAAGCAGACAGTGTGAAAGCCAACTTGGTCATGATGTCAAAAACTGGTGATGTGATGTCAATCCTTCAGCCATATCCCCACATGAACTTATAATTATGTTTTAAGATAGGACAGTAGGTATCAATCAATATGAAAGGCTTAGAATGGCCTTTCCTAATGTGAAAGACAACTTGTGCATGATAATGCTGCAGCACTGGCAATATGATGGCAATCCTTCAACCTCATCCCCATAACCTACATAGGGCCAAGAACACCAAAAGCTACATGTCAACCACAAACTTTTTTAAATGAAAAGGCAGACACTGCAAACTCTTCTGATATTCTTTAGTGGTCTAAAAAAGTGGACAGGACAAACTCTTCTAATAGCTCTCATGCTCTCTTTTGCATATAATTCCTCAAACTAAATGGAATACATAGGGTCCCTGCAGTGTATCTGCATATTTTCTAGCAATTTTCCCATCAAATATGTGCCATGTATGGGATGGATGGACATAGGGCTAGGTTGACTTTGAATAACCTTTTAGTCCTAACCCTAACTATGTACTCTAAGTGCAAGGTGTTGACATTTGTAGTTTTTTACAGTGTATCAGTAAACTTTGTAGTCTAAGTCTGACATTTTTGTAGTCTATCAGTAAACTTGGTAGTTTATAGACTTTTGTAGTGTATTAGTAAACTTTGTAGTCTAAGTTCGACTTTTGTAGTCTTTTGTAGTCTATCAGCAAACTTTGTAGTCTAAGTCTGACTTTTGTAGTCTTTTATAGTGTATCAGTAAACTGTGTAGTCTAAGTCTTGTAGTCTATCAGTAAACTTGGTAGTCTATATCTGACTCTTATAGTCTAATTCCTTTTCTAGGGCATGCACCTTCCTTTTTTGGTCATTTTTCCCATGATACAATAATTGTAGCCCTTTCTTTGAGCTTTCTAAATATACTGAAATCAGGTTGTTTGGTTTTGTTTTCATGGTGAAAAACACAAAAAACAAAAAAAATGTGACACTTCTGAAATTCCGTTACCTCATATCTCCACAATGGGAGCACTTCAGAATATAATTCAAACAGATTCGGGAAGCTACAGTGTAGGGCTACAAATTTCGTTTTGTGACCATTTTTGGTAATTGGTCATGTGACCACCATCCAACAATGCAAGAGACCCTGACAATTCCTACCCTGTTATTACCCTAGGCAAAGAAATGAAAAATAGCCCTAGGCAGCAATGAAATACCAAAAATATCACCCTGGGAAAGCAATGAAAAAT
>NW_001890316.1:2678-4087 GCF_000143565.1 Laccaria bicolor S238N-H82 | reverse complement strand
CACTTTACCAATAGCTTTGACTGAAGTGATGCTAAAATTTTGTAGTGTCCGCTTTGATGATTTCCTAATTGGGAAAAGCGTTACACTTTTTTCTGCCACACCTAATGTCAGGCACAGTGTGCAGTTAGGTTGGGAACTGTTTCCCACGCTCTTTGGGCCACTGGAGTTAGTGGCTAGCTTAGTGTTGTCATTGTTCATGACGATGTCCGCACTATTTCCTAATTGGGCCATTTCCTAATTGGGAAAAGTGTTACACTTTTTTCAGACATAGCTGATGTCAGGCACAGTGCGCATTTAGGTTGGGAACTGTTTCCCACGCCTTTTGGGCCAGAAGAGTTAATGGCTAGCATGGTGTTGTCATTGTTAATGATAATGTGCGCACTATTTCCTAATTCGGCCATTTCCTAATTGGGAAAAGCGTTACACTTTTTTCTGCCACACCTAATGTCAGGCACAATGCACATTTAGGTTGGGAACTGTTTCCCATGCTCTTTGGGCCACTGGAGTTAGTGGCTAACTTAGTGTTGTCATTGTTTATGACGATGTTCGCATATTTCCTAATTTGGAAAGTCATTACATAATATCAGTTTGGTTTGTACTGTCCGCTTTTTCACTACAAAAACTACTAGTGTGCGCTTTTTTCATTACTAAACTTTGTAGTGTCCGCTTTTTAGACTACAAATGCATGTAGTGTCCGCTTTTTTGACTACAAATGTTTGTAGTCTTTGCCTTTTTCATTACAAAGGCTTGTAGTGTGCGCTTTTTTCATTACAAATGTTTGTAGTCTTTGCCTTTTTCATTACAAAGGCTTGTAGTGTGCGCTTTTTTCAGTACAAATGTTTGTAGTGTCCGCTTTTTTGACTACAAATGTTTGTAGTCTTTGCCTTTTTCATTACAAAGGCTTGTAGTGTGCGCTTTTTTGACTACAAATGTTTGTAGTGTGTGCTTTTTTCCTTACAAATGTTTGTAGTGTCCGCTTTTTTGACTACAAATGTTTGTAGTCTTTGCCTTTTTCATTACAAAGGCTTGTAGTGTGCGCTTTTTTGACTACAAATGTTTGTAGTCTCTGCCTTTTTCATTACAAATGTTTGTAGTGTCCGCTTTTTTCAACTACAAATGTCTGTAGTCTTTGCTTTTTACATTACATGAAGGTATATGGGGTATAGCTGATGTTTCACAGAAATTGACTGTAGTTAAACAGCTGGCAAACCATTCACTCTTTGTACCCTGCGAGGAATTACATTTAAGAGTAACTATGGGAAAGGGCAGATGGTTGCCACTGATTATGAAATATAAAGGGAGGACAGCATACTCCTGAAAGAGATCATGTTGAGGTTGGCTATGGTCAGACATACATGAGTCCCCAGAGATATGCAAAGAGTGTTGGAGATGATGAGAACATGACAGAA
>NW_001890316.1:0-1580 GCF_000143565.1 Laccaria bicolor S238N-H82 | reverse complement strand
GAAAAAAGTGTAACGCTTTTCCCAATTAGGAAATGGCCGAATTAGGAAATAGTGCGCACATTATCATTAACAATGACAACACCATGCTAGCCATTAACTCTTCTGGCCCAAAAGGCGTGGGAAACAGTTCCCAACCTAAATGCGCACTGTGCCTGACATCAGCTATGTCTGAAAAAAGTGTAACACTTTTCCCAATTAGGAAATGGCCCAATTAGGAAATAGTGCGGACATCGTCATGAACAATGACAACACTAAGCTAGCCACTAACTCCAGTGGCCCAAAGAGCGTGGGAAACAGTTCCCAACCTAACTGCACACTGTGCCTGACATTAGGTGTGGCAGAAAAAAGTGTAACGCTTTTCCCAATTAGGAAATCATCAAAGCGGACACTACAAAATTTTAGCATCACTTCAGTCAAAGCTATTGGTAAATATATGTAAACAAACTTCGAAATGAGGGTTTTCTGCCTTCCTCTGCCTAAATAAAAATAGATTATGGTTCCTGATACCATGGTATGGTGTGAGGGTGCATGGTATGGTATGGTATGGGAGTGTGATACCATGGTATGGTATGGTATGAGGGTGCAATACCATGGTATGGTATGGTATGGGAGTGTGATACCATGGTATGATATGAGGGTGCTATACCATGGTATGGTATGGTATGGGATGGAATTGCAATACCATGGTATGGTATGGTATGGGATGGGATGGGATTGCAAAACCATGGTATGGTATGTTATGGGAGTGCAATACTATGGTATGGTATGGTATGAGAGTGCAACATGGGATTACCATACCATGGTATAATATTTTGATAATGGAGACTCTGACAAGACTTTGGATTGGACAGATTCACTTAGCTTCAATAAATTGGACCAACTATTATGAGAAAGAAGACTTTGGCCAAACACTCAGGACAACAATACTTGATTCCAACATATGTAGTGTTTAAGAAAATTGAGATTATATGATGGTGTTGTTGGCCATACTGTATGCTATGTAAGTAGGCAGGACTGTCTGATTGGCCCTACTGAGCAAAATATATTTAACCTATTATTGAAAGCATTCATATTAATGGCTTTTCAGGAATGAAAAAACCTCAATTGAACTGATTTTTAAAGGTTGGAGTTCACTATGTGGCCTCCACTTGGAATTGGAAATCTTAGCAAAAACCTGAAAGCCTTTTCACTTTTCTTTTCTTCTCTATGACCACTTCATCACAATAGATGTGGTTTTGTTTGATTTGGATGAATATTGTTTTAATAGAAAGGATTGGGAAAGATATGTATCATTAAATGGCTTTGGATGCATGGGAAAGCTGGGATAAAGCCTATTTAAACTCATTTTCAATAGATGGTTTGGACTATCTGGCCTCAATTTGTAGCCTAATATCTCAGAAAAAACCTGGAGAACCACCCCACAAAAAATGGCACCCAATGGACCAGTATTGCAGCCTGCAGAAATAATTTATATATTTTGGAAAAGGACCCCAGACACCCTATGTCAGCTTTGGTATGATGGTATGAAGTGACATCATACCATCTGGTATGGTATGGTGACATGGTATTGGTATGGTATG
>NW_001890317.1:0-4031 GCF_000143565.1 Laccaria bicolor S238N-H82 | reverse complement strand
GTCATTTGTACCTGTCGAGCCGTTGCAAAGCCTACGGTTGGCGAGCAGGGTCAGGTCTGTTTGAAGCCTGATAGAGCCTGATCCGAAAAAATTTGACAGGAGCCTGGGGTCCTTGTCACCGCTTCCAACGTATTCACAATGAATATATGTACCATATGTGTCACACTTTTCAGGTAGCATTAGTATGTAGCAGTAAAGCGTAAGTAATCCCTAGAAATATAATATGTGCAAGAAAATGTACAATGCCGTAGCAACACAAGCAGCAGGCCTAGGTGGAAAGTACGCATGGATGAACGCAGCAAACGCAGCAGCTGCCAACGGTATGCCTAAACCCAAGCCTGCCCCCGCTGCTCCCATCATCCCTTCCCCAGCAGCAGTAGCCTCCGCTAGTCCTGTAGCTCCCACCACTGCGTCACCTGAAACCACTACGGCTCCAGCTGCTGGTGTTCCTAGTACGACGGGGAGTTCGCAGTGGCCACGGCCGTATGTCCCGACGAAGAAAGCGGATGCTACGTCGACGCCTGTGGAGGAAGACACGTGGACGCTGGTGACGATACGCGGTGCGATGTTCGTGGTGGAGAGGGAGAGATGGCATGGCGGTGGGAAGGGCGCAGCTAGGGGTTGAGTAGAGCTTACAGGCCACATTTCTCGTTTTCAGCTGTTTCATCGTCAACATCCATAGTCCATGCGTTGAATGGCGGAAACTCACGAATACCCAAAGCACCACCCCCAACGACGAGTGCACTTGGCGCCTCTTCGACTATCCTCTGTTTCTCCTGCATCCATTCAATACCCTCGACTTTAAGGCCTCTGTACTTTACCCCCGTTGGAGTCATCGGGTGTAGGACTTTGAGCTTCCACGCTCGTTGGCGCTGGTTCGTCTTCCTCTTCATGCTCGGACTCTTCGTCCGAGTCGACGGTAGCCTGAGCTGCTTTTTGTATGGTGGATCTGGAAGAGAATCAGTAACGGCATGTGCGTGGTAACGAGAACTCACTTTTCTCTCAAGCGCTTCACGACGCTCCATACTCACGTATCAGCTTGAGTGCGAATTTCGGACCGACGTCTTTGATGGGCTCGAGGTAGTCGCGTCCAAGGGGGATACATTGATCAAACAACTTGCAATGATGGTTAGCGTATGGAGGAAAACGAAGAGAAAGGCAGCTGCTTGACTCATGTTCATGACAAGCACTTCAAAGGCCTCCTTAAGATTTATCTCGCTGATAGGCTGCTTCTTCGCCTCTGAGAAAGTTAAATATCGGAACAAGATGCCAGTGGGCGCGTTGAAGGTGAGCGCGTCCATGTCATTTGAGTCTGTAGCGTACATCTGGATTGCGTGTAAGAATAGGCAGTGTACATAGAGCGCAAGGTATACCTTCCCTCCCCGCCCCAGCTCAGCGCAAAGTGAGAAGATGGGTAAGCTTTAGTGAAACGCACCATCGTGAAACGTGTCACTAGGAAGCACATATGGAAAAGGCAACGCAAGCAAGAGGTAGAGATGGTCCTACGGTTGGCGAGCAGGGTCAGGTCTGTTTGAAGTCTGATAGAGCCTGATCCGAAAAAAATTGACAGGAGCCTGGGGTCCTTGTCACCGCTTCCGACGTATTCACAATGAGTATACCATATGTGTCACTCTTTTCAGGTACCATTAGTATGTAGCAGTAAAGCGTAAGTAATCCCTAGAAATATAATATGTGCAAGAAAATGTACAATGCCGTAGCAACACAAGCAGCAGGCCCAGGTGGAAAGTACGGATGGATGAACGCAGCAAACGCAGCAGCTGCCAACGGTATGCCTAAACCCAAACCTGCCCCCGCTGCTCCCATCACCCCTTCCCCAGCGGCAGTAGCTTCCGCTAGTCCTGTAACTCCCACCACTGCGTCACCTGCGACCACTACGGCTCCAGCTGCTGGTGTTCCTAGTGCGACGGGGAGTTCGTGGGCACGGCCGTATGTCCCGACGAAGAAAGCGGATGCTGCGTCGACGCCTGTGGAGGAAGACACGTAGACGCTGGTGACGATACGCTGTGCGATGTTCGTGGTGGAGAAGGAGAGATGGCATGGCGGGGGCAGCTAGGGCTTGAGTAGAGCTTATAGGCCGCATTTCTCGTTTTCAGCTGTTTCATCGTCAACATCCATAGTCCATGCGTTGAATGGCGGAAACTCACGAATACCCAAAGCACCACCCCCAACGATGAGTGCACTTGGCGCCTCTTCGACTATCCTCTGTTTCTCCTGCATCCATTCAGTCATCGGGTGTAGGATTTTGATCTTCCACGCTCGTTGGCGCTGGTTCGTCTTCCTCTTCATGCTCGAACTCTTCGTCCGAGTCGACGGTAGCCTGAGCTGCTCTTTGTATGGCGGCTCTGGAAGAGAATCAGTAACAGCATGTGCGTGGTAACGAGAACTCACTTTTCTCTCAAGTGCTTCCTTCACGACGCTCCATACTCACGTATCAGCTTGAGTAGGAATTTCGGACCGACGTCTTTGATAGGCTCGAGGTAGTCGCATCCAAGGGGGATACATAGGTCAAACAACTTGGAATGATGGTTAGCGTACGGAGGAAAACGAAGAGAAAGGCAGCTAATTAACTCATGTTCATGTCAGGCACTTCAAGGGCCTCCTTAGGGTTCATCTCGCTGATAGGCTGCTTCTTCGCCTCTGAGTTACATGTCGGAACAAGATGCCAGTGGGCGCGTTGAAGGTGAGCGTGTCCATGTCATCGGAGCCTAGTGTACATCTGGATTGCGTAATAAATTGTTTAAGTATATTAAAAAGAATTATATTATTATTAATTGTGACGATGAACGTCACAGCCTTCAATACATGGACCCCAGAGATAAAAATATCACTTCTTAGTTGCTTCTTATAACTTCTGGACGTCAAAACAGACCTGGCCCTGCTCGCCAACCGTATGGTCCTAACCCGCAAGTCCTAGTACCTTCTCGCGTTGAACACAGCGAGGAAAAGCAACGGAAAATGCAAGGCTGCCAGTTCGTGGATGTGCTCCAACAACGGGTACTAGGTTTGTCTCTTGTTTGTCTCCGTGAGAAAGATCAAAACACCACTTCCATGTGGAAGCGCAAAACATGTATTTCAGAAAAAACATAAGGAGATACAGAAATTAATAAAATATGTCGACGTGGACGGCACGGCAAATTCACCAGGATCCCCACATGAGAAATGTGAATCCTGGCGCACCGTACATATGCGAACACCGAAAACTACTGCTCGCAGCGCTCAGCGATGTCCGGGAATAAATCGTTTATATTAAAAAGAACTATATTAATTGTGACGATGAATGTCACAGCCTTCGATACATGGACCCCAGAGATAAAAATATCGCTTCTTATAACTTCTGGACGTCAAAACAGACCTGGCCCTGCTCGCCAACCGTAAAAGCCGCCGTTGCTTGCGCGGTGTCACGAAAACCAAACAACGTTTTTGAAATACGCGTCACTCAAAAAGGCAGGTCGGGTCAAGGACTTTGGTAAGTGATGCGCAGGGATAGATAGGTATTCAACTTATTCAGCCTAGCGCAAGGTTTGTTCGAGAATCCTAGCCGTCGCCACGCTTGAGATTGTAGGATTCCATTTGTAGCTCAGAAGTCCATTCATCGAGTATCTTTCAGCGTCAGTCAAGAAAGAGATATCAGTTGCTATCTAATTATTATATAAAACAGGATCCACAACTGAGATGGCATCTGGCGTGCACTGACGGATTATTGATACTTGAACGATTGGTGCACACCATCGACTTTGACCTTCAAGCTCATGGCAGCGTTTCACGTTGAAAGATGGCACTTCGGGCATCCTCCGTGGCGATAGCATTCCTTGCCAAAGAAGTCGGCCTGCCTTCAAAGCGTGCGCCCCATGAAGATGCGCCGATTGGCTTTGCTACGTGCATACGTGAACACCATTAATTATTTTAATCGACCTGTGGCGAGGCCTGTACGTGGAGGGGTTACTTATACGGCGGAAAGGCACGCCGTAGTCACGTCGGGGGTTGCCAAGCGGTCTGCTTTCAAGAATGAT
>NW_001890318.1:3079-4027 GCF_000143565.1 Laccaria bicolor S238N-H82 | reverse complement strand
CTTGAACCGTCAACGGTTCATTATCTTGAGGGGGTGGTGCCTCATCTTCATCATCTTCCACATTGATCATGTCGCCAAATAGGATTTCCCCTGTATCCGTCTGCATGTCGTCCAGGTTTATAAGATCGGCGGTATGATACACTGGATCAGCAAATGTGAGTTCGCCGACATCTTGTGTCAGGGGTTGTAGCCAGGTCATCGTTAATGGATCAGGTGAAGGCGAGGTCACACTGGCATTGGTAGGGTCCTGGTGTCGGATTTTCAAGGCAGCCTGAACATGTGTGTCGAACCTAGGGCTGGAAGCAAGTGTATTGCTCCAACGAGACTTGAGTGAGATCAGGTGATCACGATGACTGGTGGCTACCACTTTTATGATAAAACCAAGGCAATTGCCTGCAGAGCTGTGTGTATAAGTCCACAAGTTTTATGAAAGGCCGTTAATAGATGTGTCCTGTGTTTTCTTTCTCATAAAGGCTATGTTCTTTTCATAAAATATAGGCAAGGCCACAGGGTGCTTTTCATAATTAAGCCTGTGTGCTTTCAATAGGTATTTCATTCACTGGGTTAGGTGTATTCATTGCCTTTTTCATAATTAATGCTGTGCGCTTTCATTGAATATTTCATTAGGAATTTTAGGTGCTTTCATTGCTTTTTTCATAATCAATCCTGTGTGATTTCAATAAATATTTCATTGACTATGTTAGGTGTATTCATTGCCTCTTTCATAATTAATGCTGTGCGCTTTCATTGAATATTTCATTAGGAATATTGGATGCTTTCATTGTACTTTTCATAATTAATGTTGTGCAATTTCAATAAATATCTCATTCCTTAGGTCAGGTGTATTCATTGCCTCTTTCATAATTAATGCTGTGCACTTTCATTGAATATTTCATTAGGAATATTGGATGCTTTCATTGGACTTTTCATAATTAATGTTGAGCAATT
>NW_001890318.1:0-2152 GCF_000143565.1 Laccaria bicolor S238N-H82 | reverse complement strand
AAGTTGTAGCTCTTTACCATAGCTTCCTGAATCAGTTGGAATTATGTCCTAAAGTGCTTCCATTGTGGAGATATGAGGTAAAAGGTTTTCAAAGCGCCGCGTTTTTTTTTGTTTTTTGCATTTTTCTACGTGAAAAGAACACTAAACAACATGATTTCAACAGATTTAGAAAGCTAAGAGAAGGGGCTACAACTATTGTATCGTGGGAAATTTCTCCCAAAAAGGAAGGTACATGCCCTAAAAGGGTAATTGACACTGACAGACTACAAAAGATTGCTGATATACTACAAAAGTAAGTTATAGCCTACAAAGTTTACTAATAGACTACAAAAGTTGGACATAGACCACAAAGGTCAGACAAAGACTACAAAAGTTAATAGTGTCCGCTTTTTGAGACTACAAAAGTTAGTAGTGTCTATTTTTTCGGACTACAATGGTTTGTAGTGTCCGCTTTTTGAGACTACAAAAGTTAGTAGTGTCCGCTTTTTGAGACTACAAAAGTTAGTAGTGTCTGCTTTTTCAGACTACAATGGTTTGTAGTGTCCGCTTTTTGAGACTACAAAAGTTAGTAGTGTCTATTTTTTCGGACTACAATGGTTTGTAGTGTCCACTTTTTGAGACTACAAAAGTTAGTAGTGTCTGCTTTTTTGGACTACAATGGTTTGTAGTGTCCGCTTTTTTCATTACAAAAGTTAATAGTGTCCGCTTTTTACAAAAGTTAGTAGTGTCTGCATTTTTGGACTACAATGGTTTGTAGTGTCCGCTTTTTTCATCACAAAAGTTAATAGTGTCCGCTTTTTTCATTTCAAAAGTTAATAGTGTCCACTTTTCTGACATATAGTATGTAGTGTGGTTAACTATGTATATATAGGTCATTGGGGATATGATTGAAGGATTGGGATGAGTTGACATTCTGCCACTTATGAATAGTTGCTTTTGATGTCAGGTCCATGGCTGTTTTTCAAACTTGCAATCTGTCATGTCTTTTCACATGAGAAGTCACTATCCTATCTAATCAAAGGGTGTGCTTCATATGAATCCTGGATTGACATTGAAAAACAGACAGGACCAACCACCTATTTAATTCACTTTTGGTACCTTTAAATCAATCTACTCAAGGCTGACCCCAGTGGTGAAGGCTTCGACAATGACAACTGGTCTTGGTATTGAAAGACATGACAAGTTGCATTGGTAGGACAGAGAATTTATCCCTCCAAAAAAATCATGTGAAGATTGACTGTGGTCAGACATAGGAGAGCAGATACTGATCTGAGTGGAAGGTTGACCAACATCAAAGATAGGATAGTGGCTTCCCATGTGAAAAGACAAGACAGATTGCAAGTATGGAAAACAGCCATGGACCTGACATCAAAAGCAACTATTCATAAGTGGCAGAATGTCAACTCATCCCAATCCTTCAATCATATCCCCAATGACCTATATATACATAGTTAACCACACTACATACTATATGTCAGAAAAGTGGACACAATTAACTTTTGTAATGAAAAAAGCGGACACTACAAACCATTGTAGTCTGAAAAAGCAGGTACAATTAACTTTTGTAATGAAAAAAGCGGACACTACAAACCATTGTAGTCTCAAAAAGCGGACACTATTAACTTTTGTAATGAAAAAAGCGGACACTACAAACCATTGTAGTCTGAAAAAGCAGTCACTACTAACTTTTGTAGTCTCAAAAAGCGGACACTGTTAACTTTTGTAATGAAAAAAGCGGACACTACAAACCATTGTAGTCTGAAAAAACAGACACTACTAACTTTTGTAGTCTCAAAAAGCAGACACTACTAATTTTTGTAGTCTTTGTCTGACCTTTGTGGTCTATGTCCAACTTTTGTAGTCTATGTCCAACTTTTGTAGTCTTTTTGGTAGTCTATTAGTAAACTTTGTAGGCTATAACTTACTTTTGTAGTATATCAGCAATCTTTTGTAGTCTGTCAGTGTCAATTACCCTTTTAGGGCATGTACCTTCCTTTTTGGGATAAATTTCCCACGATACATATAACCTAGCTAATGAAATATTTATTGAAATGCACAATGAAAGCACCCAGAATTGATAATGAAATATTCAATGAAAGCACACAGCATTTAATATGAAAGAGGCAATGAATACACCTGACCTAGGGAATGA
>NW_001890319.1:2870-4022 GCF_000143565.1 Laccaria bicolor S238N-H82 | reverse complement strand
GGTGGCCGGGTCATGACCGTCGTCCATACTTCCGGTGTGCATCACCTACCTATCGTCTTCTGTGGATGTTCTGGTGCAGCAGCCGAGGACATACAGTTGTTCCGGGTTGGGTTGTACCCATCCACCTACAAGTCTTGCCAGACCGTATTTACCTTCCAACTCCTCGATGACTACCTGCTGGAAAACCTGGAATGTAAAACATCGGCCACCCACTACTACTCCAAATTGAGAAGGATCACCAACTTTGCATTTCCTAATTCCATTCCGGTATGTTGTTCAAGTACCTCGTATACTCCCATCTCAAAACGTTTGACAGAACCGGTATCACGAGTTAATAAGGGTTGGTAGACAATACCATAATCTTACCGAACTGGCTACTTTTGGATTTGGACACAAAGGTAAGGCTCCGACGCCGGGGGAGATGGGTTTTTTTTGCCCTACCTGCCCACAACCGGGAGTCAACCTTCCTGATGACTGGAACAAAAACCCCAATGATCCTACTAACTGGAAGTATACCAGAGGATTTGTAGCCGATGGCAATTTCACAGCAGCCCACCAAAAACAGGCACGGCCCAAAGACGATGTTTGGCTTAAAAATGGGGATAGTTTCATGACGCAAAGAGGACCTTATTTGAGCCACCTTCGGGAGGCGATTGAAGATAATGATGTAAGTTTTTATCCTTCGAGCGACTCGGCCGGTGTCTGAATCTTTCAGCCGAGGACATGTCATGAGCACAATGCTATCAACAACAAGAATGTATTTCACCGAGGTTTTGACGCTACTGGAATTGGAGCCATTGCTTGCCTTCGACATGGCACCTTTTGTCCGGGTTCGGTGGTAGATTTTCAAAAGGGAGAACGGTATGCAAGTTATCCTCGGGTTGAATCGTTGATTTACCAGACAGGCAAATGAACATGGACTATGCCTTGTGCCAGGCTCTGAAGAATACCATGACCGGTGAAGAAAAAAGGGTTATTTTTGTCTATGACATCAACTGCCAGTATATGGTGAATTTGATGGCTCGGATAAAACGTGGTGCGAAACACCTCTGGATCAGACCAGACTTGTTATTGGTAGCCGGGATCGGCTTATTCCATGTCCATGGCCATCAAGAAATATGCTTTCCACGATTTGCCCCAACATTCATCCCC
>NW_001890319.1:0-1881 GCF_000143565.1 Laccaria bicolor S238N-H82 | reverse complement strand
CTTAATCAGCTCAATGCTCCTCAGGGCACTCGTGACCGATACAAGCCGATAGGGAAAAAAGATACAAGGGCACTAACTACGGTATACGATGGCAACGCCCGGGGTCAAAGAAATATTGCTCTGCCATGGTTCTGGAATATGGCTGTGGCTGATGATTCGTCGGGTTCAACATACATGGAACAAGGTCAGATCCAGTCACTTTTATTACTCTACATGAATTGAAACCAGACAAATCAAAGTATATCGGGTGAATTGGCTCAGAGCAAAAGCTCGATATGACCGGTGGTCAGAAGAGCATACCTTGATCCCAAACGAAATGAACTGGACCCGCCTCTATTTCATCAACAAAGCAAGGGAGTGGGCTGGGCTGAGGGACTTGGTGCCAGACAAGCCGGGACATGTATGCTTTGCCGAGGGGCAAATCAGTATGTGGAAAGAACTGGCCTTCCAGGCCACCAAAGAATTTATAAATGCCGGGGTCATGTGCGAGGCCATTGCATTACCTAATCCTAGTTGAATCAAACTATTCTTTCTCATTGTCCACCATGTATGCAAAAGAACACCTGTCATTTGACCCCCGCCGAGCAGAGCAATGGGTTGACGAGGTGCTGAAGATACGGCCTCCAGCTTTTACCAGAGATTCTTCTGTAGTGGCTAATCTCCTCTGGAAGGACGAGCAAGAGTTCCAGGAGGTACTCTGCTACTGGTCCTCTCGATTCAGAGCCATTTTGACATCGAAGCTCGAAAACCCCATTGACCCCGAGTTCGAGAATTGTTGGTTGGAGTACATGTCGGCCGAACAGGTGAGCTTTATTTTGCCGCGCCCGGCTAACTCATTCCTTTGGTTAGGTTTCATTATAGTGATTCTCGGCATGGCATGCACCTATGGGCATAAAGTAAAACTTTGCCCCAGATTTTTTCTCTTTGAGCTCACCTTCCTGCCAGTTTATTGTCCCTCCCTTTTTAAAGTCCTGTCTCCAGGGTAACCCACTGCACCCTCAGGAAGCCTTCATGGATGACCATATCCGGCCTGCATACGAGTTTGCATGGTGGAATACTCGCATCACCTTTCCACCAGGGGGCATCGACCAACTTCTGACAAGGTCATACAATTGGTTCAGATGGATGGCAAAGGGTGGTTTGCCAATCAAGTACCCGGACACTGACACTCCATGCTGACACTGGCCGAAGTTCAGCATATCAAGACCCAGTTGGAGAATGCTCGGGATCGTCTCCTTGAACGTATCAAGCATGCTGAGGCTGAGGAAGAGTGGGTCACCAATGAGATTTCGGTTTGGGAGGAAATTGTACAGCAGTCTGCTTTTATTGACCTAATGAGGTATCACAAGAACTGGTTTTCAGCACATAGAAACCCAGGTGGAGAAAGCCTGGGATTGGGTTCGTCAAGCCCCCCGTCTTCTTGAACATATTGGTGCTGAGGCTGAGCAAGTTTGGGTCAGATTTGTAATTCATTATTTATTAGTTACCAGACAAATTATATATCAAGTCTGCCATGGTCAACCACTGAGGCCTCTTCACCCCAAGCCTTTCCCCAACCTTTTTGTGCCAAAAGTGAGCTAAACAGGCCCGGTCACCCAGCACAGGACAAACACCATGTTGTAAAACATTGCCGGCCAAGGCAACAACCGTCCCAGGGTCATAAACAAGGCTAAACCTGAGCCCGGCTAAGTGACACCGGCCTCCTGTGTAGTTTCTGATGGTGAGCAACAAGTCAAAAGACTCCCTATACCCCTTTAGATCTCGGTGATTGATCGTCTCTCAGTTCAGGATGACTGAAAGACCGGTGAAGGGAGTGGCCCAAACGCGAAGAGCAATATTGATAGGATCGTCCAATGCCTCGGCATGATTGGCAAGCTTCTC
>NW_001890320.1:0-3952 GCF_000143565.1 Laccaria bicolor S238N-H82 | reverse complement strand
TACTTGGGGAACTTGGATTGAATAGCTTCAAGGTAGCACTGTCAAGGCATTTTCGAACAACAAAGTACCTTGTGAACTCTGAGCAGCTGAAAAATCTGTAATGCAAACTGTCTTCATAGTGCCATTCTAAGGGGATGATACTTGAGCAACTCAGGTAGATCACAGATACTATTGATGCCTCTTATTGCTACCTACATACTGGGAACACAAGCCAGACATAGTGCCAAAACCCCTGGAAATCATTGCAGAATCTTCCAGAGTATATACCCTAGACAGCAAACAAATCACAAGTTTTTTGCTGAAACTAGGACCCCTGACACCCCTACAGACCAGAAAAATATATCCTTACCACATCTGTTTCACAAAATATATCCTAAGGCCAAGCCAGGGCAAAATATATTTCTAAGGTGTGACAGTGACATTTCAGGGTCCACTGACCAAAAATATATCCTTACTGCATTTCACTTGCAAAATATATTTTGGTGGTGTGACACAGACATTATAATTTTTGTGTGACATTTCAGGGTCCATGTGTCAAGAATATATTTTAGATTTCAGGGCTTTCTAGGACCCATATATATCTAGAATATAGATATGGTCCATGACATTTAGTCATGTAACTTACGTGGAGTTTGCATGACTAATAGTCAGTTGGCAGTGGGTGACTGAAGTGGTTATAACCGGTTACAACTGACCCTATTATACCCCTTCAAAATGCATCTAAAAGCATGAGAAACACTAAAAATCTGACAGAGTTATGGTCAAATTTCTAAAATATTGGTGAAAAGAGTAGACTTTCAAGAATATTATCATAAAATTGTCAATTCTCCACCAAATTTAGTGTTCTTGGGCTTGTTTTAAATCTACGATGCATGGTAATAATGTTTACTGCAAGGAATATGAGAAATATATGTTGTTTTAATTGATTTTCTATTTTTTTCGGTCCTAACTGGTTAGTAACTGCAACTAACCAGTTTTGGTCAGTTATCTTCGGTCCAGTTAGGTTATTTTGGGTCTGGGAATGAACCCTAACCAGTCTCGGTCTCGGTTAGAGCCCCTGGGCACCCAATAACCTAACCTAACCGGACTTTTAAACACTATTTCACACAGAACTTATGGGGTTCAGCGGAACTTTTGGGGTTTCACACAGAACTTGCAGGGTTCAGCAGAACTTTTGGGGTTTTGTGGAACTTTCAGGGTTTAGAGGAACTTTCAGGGTTTAGAGGAACTTGTGGGGGTTTAGAGGAACCTTCAGGGGTTTAGTGGGAATCATGGGGGTTTAGTGGAACATGAGGATATTGTTTATCATTGGGCCCAATGATTTAAATATGCACAGGGAATCCGAAGCACAACCCTGAATGTCCTCATAAATGTACCAGAAAAAAATGTGAAATGACCAGAGCATCAATTCAAACATCCACAGGACATCCAAAAAACAACCCCGGAATGATTTAAATATGCAAAGGGCATCCAAACACAACCCTCCATGTCCCAACAAATGTCCCTGAAAAATGCGAAATGCCCAGCCAGAGCATCAATTTGAATATATACAGGACATGAGAAAAACAACCTTGGTAGTGTAAAAATGTCCTGGAAAAATGCGAAATGCCTAGAACATGGTTAGGGACATCTGAAAAGCATCCTGGATGTCCACATAAATGTTCCGGAAAAATGCGAAATGCCTGGAACATTAATTGGAATACACACCGGACATCCAAAAAATACCCTGGATGTCCGCATAAATGTCCCGAAAAAAATACACAGGACATCTGAAAAGCACCCTGGATGTCCCAGAACATTAACTGGAATATATGCGGGACATCCAAAAAGTGCATGAACATTGATTCAGGACATCCAAAAAGCACCCTGAATGTCCACATAAATGTTCCATAAAAATGCGAAATGCCTGGAACATTCATTAGAATACACACAGGACATCCGAAAAAGCATCCTGGATGTCCACATAAATGTCCCGATAAAAATGCGAAATGCCTGGAACATTCATTAGAATATACACAGGACATCCGAAAAAGCACCTTGGATGTCCTGGAACATTAATTGGAATATACAGGAGACATGCAAAAAGCACACGAACATTGATTCAGGACATCCAAAAAGCACCCTGGATGTCCACGTAAATGTTCTGAAAAAATGCGAAATGCATGGAACACTAATTGGGACATCTGGAAAGCATTCTGGATGTCCACATAAATGTTCCGGAAAAATACGAGATGTCCAGAGCATTAATTTGATTATTCATGGGACATCAGAAAAACAACCCCGGGGTGGTGTAAATGTCCTGGATAAATGCTGCTGAGTACTCAGAAAAACAACCCCCTTACATATGTTTATTGTCTGAAGTTCCATTGTATAAACTGAATGCCACTGAACGACCTCATCTACAAGTGAACATCACCAAGTTCCGCAAAGTGAGAGAACATCAGCATTTTCTGCAAAGTGCATAAGGAGCTCCATGCTTGATATCTTGGTTATCTGAGTGATTTTATACATTGCTTTTGGGTACTAGAAATTAGGGGAATAGCTCATATGCACATCCTAGGAAAAGCTCATAGGCACTTTATGTTTCTTGACACAGGAAGGTTTTCTGTCCTAGAACATCATACCCTTCATTTCAAGACCTTCACATTGTCTCAGGAGATTTAACTAGAAACCAGATTCCTATATGGACACCAGGGGTGCTTTTCTGACATTTTGTGGATATTAAATGTCATTCCCTGGACATTTTGCATTTTTTTTGGGACATCCAGAGTTGTTTTTGAGGTCCAGTGTATTTAAACTATTGCCTGGGAGATTTTGCATTCTCCCAGGACATTTATATCTATACCAGGGTTGCTTTTCTAATGTCCTGTGGATGTTAAAACCAGTGCTCCATAGATTTCACATTTCTGGGACATTTATATGGACATCAGTGTTGCTTTTTTGACATCTTGTGGGTATGAAAAGTCATGCCCCAGACAATTTGCATTTTTGTGGGACATCCGAGGGTGTTATTTGGATGTCCTGTGGGTATTTAAATCAATGCTTTGGACATTTCACATTTTCTTCGGACATTTCACATTTTCTTCGGACATTTACATGGCTACCATGGTTGTTTTTCTGATGTCCCATTGCTCCGGACATCTCGGATTTTCCCAGAACATTCATGCGGCCATCCAGGGTTGTTTACAGATGTCCTCTGTATATTGAAACTAATTCTCCGGACATTTCGCATTTTTCCGGGACATTTGTACCACTACCAGGGTTGTTCTTCTGATGTTCTGTAGATAATCAAGTTATTGGTCCAGACATTTCGCATTTTCCAAAAACATTTATGTAGGTGCTTTTTAGATATCCTCTGTATATTGAAACTATTGCTCCAGACATTTCACATGTTTCCAGGACACTTATACCACTACCAGGGTTGTTCTTCTGATGTTCTGTAGATAATCAAGTTATTGGTCCGGACATTTCGCATTTTCCAAAAACATTTATGTAGGTGCTTTTTAGATATCCTCTGTATATTGAAACTATTGCTCCAGACATTTCACATGTTTCCAGGACACTTATACCACTACCAGGGTTGTTCTTCTGATGTTCTGTAGATAATCAAGTTATTGGTCCGGACATTTCGCATTTTCCCAAAACATTTATGCGAGTGCTTTTTGGATATCCTCTGTATATTGAAACTAATGCTCTGGACATTTCGCATGTTTTTCGGGACATTTATACCACTACCAGGGTTGTTTATCTGGTGTTCTGTAGATAATCAAGTTATTGGTCCGGACATTTCGCATTTCACCAAAACATTTATGTGGGTGCTGTTTGGATGTCCTTTGTATATTGAAACTAATGCTCCGGACATTTCGCATTTTTTTCGGCATCTTATACCGGTTCTAACTTGTTGTGGATGTTCCTATCAAAATTGCTGTCATAATTAAGAGCAACCAAAGAG
>NW_001890321.1:2223-3920 GCF_000143565.1 Laccaria bicolor S238N-H82 | reverse complement strand
GACCGATGTCGTCGTTCGCCGTCTGGTTGCCACGTCGCGACGTGGCACCTGTGGTTTGGTGTTAAAAAGGAGAGGGGTGGGGTGGTTGTTCCCACTTACCTGGGCTGGGCCCTCGTCACGCGTCGTCAGCGTCAGCGTCGTCGTTGTCGATGTCGATGTCGCGGGCGGTCGTGGTTTGTAACGGTGGTGGTGGATGGTGATGGTGGTGGTAGGAAGGAAGGAACGACGTGGCAACGCTTCAGCCACAGCTGTCACGTTTGACGCGGCACGTGCCCAAAAGCGGTATATACATACCTTTAGTTTCTCATATATTAATGCCTTCGTGGCTCAGTTGGCTTGAGCACTGCTTACATTCCCGAGGTTGAGAGTTCAATTCCTCAAGATGTAAAAAAAATTTATTTTACTTAAATATAGTAAGGACACTGTATTCTGATAGTATAATAGTCATTCATTCCTTCCATGGAATCCATATGGACTGCTCCATGGAATCTATGTGGATATGCCTGCATTCCATATGGAATTAATCATTCCATGACCATTCCAGCAGCATTCCATATGGAATCCATGATGTCCATGGAATCAAAAACTGGCTGTGTCCTCAGCCAACATTGATTCCATGGATTCCATATGGATTATACCGGGGAAGGTAAAGACCTCGATTGACGCAATGATCTTGGACTACAACTCTGAATTTCACATGCAAATGAAGGGGGGCAAATGACATAAGCTGGTTCTATCTTGCTGTGTGATAGAGGGAGTAATTTTCCTTTATAACCCCCCTTCTCATCAAATGTTGATAGTTTCAAGCAGCCAGCCAGCTTGTCAAATTTTCCAGCAAGAAGATCAACTTTTGCCTTTTCATCTGGCTCTCATGCAAGTTCATTTTCAGAGAATAAAGTTTCAACCCTCTTCTTTCCAATTCTCAAATAGTGTGAATGAGATTGTGAGAACAGTTGCCAAAGAAATATTAGAGCCAAAGATTGTCTGGATTGCATCACTAAATATGCTGAATGGAATATTTGGAAAAGGACATTGCCCTGAAGAGGTAGCAGATGCCAATGAAACTAGATTTGACCAGATCAAGAGCCAGACTAAAATCCAGTGCTGGGATACAAGTGATATAGCTGATGACAAGAGCAGAAAAGTAAATCTGAAAAGGAAACTAGAACTATTGTACAAATCAGTATTTCTTCTTTCATTTACACTCCAAACACATCAAAAAGAAAAGAAAGAAAATCATAACACTACTTACTCAGAAGCTTCTTCCTCATCTGAACCCCTTGCCTCTTTCAACTTCTTGTGCTTTCTCTGCACCCATGGTCAGTCTTTATCATGATTCTTCTTCTTTGGACTGTCTGAGGCTTTCCTCTTTCCCTTGGGATCACGTCTCTTCAGCTCTCCCTCCCGATCTTTATCCTCAAGCCACTTCTTCAAGTCAGGAAAGGTCAGAGATCAACTGGTCTTAATCCCCAACAAATCCTCAGTGCAGAGGCAATCTTCCAAGTCATCAAGCCAATCTTGCATATCTGGATACTCCTGTGCTCGTAAAAACAATGGCTTCCAAGTTTGGTAGAACTGTGACTTGGTGATGAAAATATCAATGAAGGTGATGATGCTGGGAACCCAGATAGCTGCATCATTAAACTGTGCCTTCCACTCAGCATCCTTGCCCAGGTGATACAGAGTGTAACAATACA
>NW_001890321.1:0-1760 GCF_000143565.1 Laccaria bicolor S238N-H82 | reverse complement strand
CCTCAGCACAGGGTGTTGGAGTTTACACCAAACCAGGGTCTCACTTTACTATGGATTAAAAGATATTAATTCTACAAATAAATGCACAAGCCTAGAAACTCGATGCATACCTGACTCGAGAAGTCATTCAGTCACGTGCTACAAAGCATGATCCAAGAAGTCATGTGGGGAAATGCATCACGCGCATCAACACATCACAAATCATGGCATCATTGGCCCAAGAAAGATGGGCTTCGTGAAATATTCCGAAGTCTGCCAAAAGAGAAAGACTATGAACGATTTGCTGTGCGGTCTGAGACCCAGGCATAGTATCTAATAATAGAGAGAAAAATCACTAAGCAGACCGTTCGTCTCGGCTGAACCGATCGTGAAAACTGTTTATGGCGATTCCTGCATACACATCAATACTGATGTGTCGTGTCGCCACAATAGAGAAAACATTACGAAAACTTAAAAGAAGTCAGCTCAGTTGTACCACACACAATTGAGCCGCTTCAAACCTTTACTAAAAATCAGTATTAATGTGTCCGACTTCCTGGACAATGCACGGACATGTAAATATAAATAGAAACCATGGAATAGTATAAAAGGAGGATGCGCACAGGCTGAAACACAAGGAATTATCCCCTGCATTGACCAGCTGTCGCACTCCCAGTAGCATCTGAGGTAGTGGATAAGTGTGTAATCAATTAAAGGACATTTTCTTCACAGACATAACTAACATGTGCCCGGAACCAGCGTGTTAAGTGGGGATCACTAAGCCTTTGTAAGGTTGTCTTGTCAATTAGTAAGAGAGCTCTCTACTATTACCAAGGAATCCAAGTGCGCATGCTTGAAGAGTCTTTAAGACTAGTTTGGATCGAATCAGAGGCATAATAAAAGCTCAAGGGAGTTACAAAAGTCTACAAAGCACAGTTTCCTTGTCATTTCTTTGTATACAGTTAGAACACAATCCCAGAACACCAAGATAGTCCCAATAAAAGCTGTTTCCCTTCGAAAACTACTAAGTTTTGAATTCTATACTTGTGCCTGCATGTAAAAACAATACAGTTTGTTCCAAAAAAGGTTACTCGACTTAGACAAGTGATATAAAATATACAAAATCGTTTCCCCAAACTTCTACTTATGTGGGATGATTTAAGGGGATTCCCCGGATTCAGCCCAAATGGGGAAGGTCAGGGTTCAGTCACGCGCGTCATGCTGTAGGCGTGCTTGGCGTTCCTGCTGCATCGTGGCGTCGCCTTCTCTTTTCTGCCCCCTTAGTTGGACAGGCCTTGTGTTTTTATTGTTGCTTATAATGATTTTCAGTCCTAATACCATTTCGTTGTTGAAGCAAACATGTTAAGAGAGCAGTCAACTTGTAAGACGTTTGGAATATTAAAGACATTCTTGTCGGATGGCATGAAACAAATAGCTATGAAGTATATGAGACAAAATACCTACGAAGTATAAGAATTATAAAGCTGTATGTGCTCCCCTTTCTCCGTGTTCAAATCCAGACACTGGGATTCCGCTGAATCATCATTAGTTTTCGGGGTCGGGTGAACTTCTTGGAGAGTCGGATTTGCATTCTTGTGCAGTTCCGTACTTGCTGGAGCGTGTTGTGCCTTTGTTCCAGCGGATGGCTTCCAAGAGCTTTGGGATGCTCTTGCCTGCATCTGGATACTTGCTAAGAAATTCTGCCTCATTTCGGCCCAATCTGAAGATGAACAAAACGAAGCCTTTCAGTGTAAGCAAGGTGATCAAAGCTTGAACAGCAC
>NW_001890322.1:2277-3919 GCF_000143565.1 Laccaria bicolor S238N-H82 | reverse complement strand
CAATATGGGCATAAAGTCCTTTAAAGGCACTTTAGTACTTACTTAAAGCACTTTACTTTGCGGCAACACTACCCTGTTGTCTCCCATAGTCAGCCCTATAAATAACACGTTAGTCAATATTGAAGGGAGGTCGACAGTGATGTGGTGGGAATCAGAGGGATTTCGAGGGCGCCCATCAAATTCTGACCAAAACGTGACTTTTCAAAAAACAGAACTTTGTCAATTGAATTCCTCGTTTTTTGTTTGTTTGACGAAGTGAAGCGGAAATAGGTTGGATTAGAGCCAGGAGGTTCTGTCTCAAACTTTGTGGCAAGAGGTTTCGCGGAAGCGTTCAAGGTAAAAAATGTCCCGACTGATCAAGACAAGACTGAGAGGGGTTGGAGTTGTTCAAGCTGGATTCAAGGTTGGAGAGGTGCCGAGGTAATGGTAGGGCATAAAATCGATGGGAATTTAGCTGTAAAAGAGGGCAAGCTTGTTTTCACAGTACAAAACAGTACAATGGTCATCCGAAGATATAAATATAAATATTCCATGACTTCACCAAAAAGTTCACCCAGGCGTATACAACGGCGGCACCTCCACAACCTCCTCCGCCTCCCTAGGCAACCGAATCCCACTATCCTGATGCATCACCACCCTCGACCTCCCACTCGGTACATCACTAGACATAGGCGCATCACCCGACGAGGACGATACCTGGGTCGTCGCAGTAGTCGGTCCTATCGAGCTCGCCGCCTCCATCTGCTTCCTTGACGGATACGCAAGCGGTTGAGTCTGATGCTGCGCCAGCCTACCCACATTAGACGGTGCCCCGCCAGACGAAGTCGCAGCGCTACTTGGGGGATCGTACGACTGGAAACTGGGCTGTGGGGCGTGTGTGGGTTTTCGTGAGTATCCGGCATTGTGCAAGGGTGGCGTGTATTCCGTGTCCTGCGGCGGTGATGAGGGAACGTGGAAGGGTTCTATGACCGCCTTTTCTTCGAATGTAGAGGGAAGAGCGGGGGCACGCCGGCGTTTCCGGAAACAAATGACGAAGAGAAGGCAGAGGAGGAGGAGGGCGATGCCACCTACTATACCACCGGCTATGGCGCCCGCTGAGACGTGGGAGGTTGGGGATGAGGTTGTTATCCCCGTGGATGATGATGATGATGAACCAGTGGATTTCGAAGGAGAGGAACTGGAACTGGAACTGGGGGTGTAAGGAGCGGAAATGGACAGATTGCCGTTTTGGATGAGGATATTGGTTACGGTGAGTGGTGTGGAGGAGCTGTCCCCGCGGAATGTCACTACGAGTTCATGGGGCCCGGAAGAGGACAATTTGGGCGTTTGAAAAAATTGCTGGTTGTAGATCGTGGCCGAATTGGCTGAGCTCAAGCCCTTCAAAGTAAATGTGGTTGGGGTGGTCTGGCCGTCAATTGTGTATGTCGCTAGTGAAGGATTGTGTGGAAGCTCTGTTGGTATGAAGCCATACCAGCTGAGTTGGGTGCCTGCAATTGTCACTGTTGGCGTTCGGACACACTGAAGAAGGAACAGATACGTACCAATGAAGTCAAGTGTCACATTCGACCCCGCCACCGTCGTCATGTTCGCTGTACCCCCCAGTGCCTGCCACGAAGAGCCGTACTTGATAGCTGCGTCCAGG
>NW_001890322.1:0-1552 GCF_000143565.1 Laccaria bicolor S238N-H82 | reverse complement strand
GCGATGTGGAGGCAATTCTGGCTTGATAAGCCCGCTTCTATTCCTTAAAGGAGGTGGTTGACTGATGGCCATATGGTCAAGACGATTCAGGTGGAGTCAGTGGTGGTATCCGGAGAAACAGTGGAGAAATTTATGTCTGGACTTCGGTGCAAGCTTTCCACCGCATAGGATCACAGTCGTAAGCGGGCTGACAGCATCCGTTCGTATAAGTACTTGAGGGATGGAGGTGATGGTTGACCGAATTACAGCGTTGAACGTTGACTTTCAGAATCTATGAAGTAACATCACTAAGCAACGCGTAAACGCGTCGTTCACATGATATCGGCTGCCCCGCCTCTTACCGTCGATATAGTAGCTTCAAAATTTCAATATGGAATCTTGACAACGGAGTGTGCTCGGAAAGATCGGAGGCCAGATGGTGTCAATCACTACGAAGGGTTGATCAATTTTTCTGTCAATGAGCAAAAATGAAAACCCAGGCAAATGACGGCGACTTGGAGTCGTATGAGCAGAGTTCAAACCCTAGAGCTCAGAGGCCTAGTGTCTTATCAACGTCGTGCCAATATTCGGTATTTACGCGTTGTTTGGCCGTGGGAGAAATGTACGTCACAGGAAGCATTTTATTCCAATTTTATTCTCTCAATCTTGCTAACCGCGATGTTCTTTTTATCAGTTCAGGGATTCTATATGGTTATTAGCGCGCTAGTTCTCGCTCATCAATCCATAAATTGAACAGCGGAATCTCGTTCGATTCGGCGCTTCTCATGGCACTTTCACTGGATTTATCATTCTAGAGATCATTCCTGAGGCGCTCAAACTCTAATAGACTGTTCTGGTTTTGAGAACCACTTGGCACCGTAATGGAAGGCGTAGCAATGTCGCAGGCGTACCTGCGCTCACTGGGTCATCCATGTCCTATGTACAGCTCAAGATCTTCCTCACAACCCTCACCTCCCTCCTATGCCTGGTCCGCTTCCACGAACCTTCCTCGCGCAAACTCAAATACTCAAATCCCTCCCCCCTACTCAAAATGAGAGCACTAGAAACTGTTAACGATGTAAAGCATTACAACGGCGTTCAACTCAACTACATCTTCGACATGCCAGAAACTACGCTTCTTGCGACAATCTTACTGTACCCAATCCTGGTATGTAATTCCCGTCGTCGAATCGTGGTGCGCACCACGTTGTGGCCGTTGTTCCTGGATCTGCCTCAACACATCTTCACGTATTTCTTTGCACATACTATTCAAGATGTCACGTCGGTGTTTCACTGGGTCGACTGAGCCCACTGGATCAATCTCAGGCGGACTCCAGTTGGTATAATTCTTGCTGTGACTGGGCGGCTTGATAAACCCCCCTGGATGTGCGCAGATATACAAATAGCAGCAGTAGCACGCTGGCTTGCTGCAGCCAATATACCTGTCTCCGTCGACGAACTGATATGCGTGCACGTAGAAACGCTCAAGAAGGATGAGCTCGGCATGTACCCGGGGTTGGAAATTATCGTCCTCGTATTTGTCTCTGAAGTTTTCAAAGAGGGGATCCTCTAG
>NW_001890323.1:2524-3869 GCF_000143565.1 Laccaria bicolor S238N-H82 | reverse complement strand
GCGATGTGGCTGTCATGCAAGGGGACTCTGACCTTCTCTCTGCACCCATAATGGCGCAGGTCATCTGGAACGCCTTTGAGCAAAACTTTCGGTATGAAATTCGCCACCTTGACTGCCTGCTCTTGCCTGCGGCCTGGGCCTCCGATTCGGCTGCAGGTCTTCGTGAAGATCTGATTCGCCATGTTTTTCCTGATGACAGTGATGGCCTACTTGTTGCGGAACGACGGCTAAATCAAGGGCTGGCAGCTGGGAACTGGAGGGATCGTTTGAATTGTGTGGAGGCCTTGCGGCGGTTGATGGTGGGATGGCTGGGCGAAGCTGCATGGCGATTGAAGGCACAGTATATTTCTTCGGACACCACACAGACTCGATTTGAAGAGACAGAGCGAATGGTGGTGTGCCTTTACTGCCAAACCTTCTTCGATACATTTGGACGGGCCCCGTGCACACCACATCAAGCACCTTTCCTTAACAACACATCATCTTCGGCTTAGCGGTGGACACGGACTTTTTATCATGACAGAATATACGTAGGACTCGGTAGTTTTTGTACGGACCGTAGCAGTGTTTTTTTGTTGATGAATCTTGACACGTACGGACGTTTGGCATGGGAATGGCAGTTATCGGCCGATCACGCTGGTCAGATAATAAAGGTAATGAAGTGATGTTTCATTCCTTCCCTTGCACCCGCCCCTCTGAGTCTCCTTTAACATGTTCAAGCATAAACTGGTCAAGGCCCGTCCACAGCTTCCTCGGCAACTTGTTCCATCTGGATCTTTCCAAACACGTAGAGCTTATGGCACGGGTGATCCTACATCTGAGCCTCACGCTAACATATATATCCCTGAAGGCCATCTTGTGCAGCATACAGATTCCTTTCAGGAGATGGACCAAGACACTTTCCAAGCTTTAGCAACAACTGTTAATGTGGATGGAAATTACCAAGGTAAAAAACAACATCAATTTCAACGATGGGAGCAGGAAATCCTTCCTGCTCTTATGGAACTGTATATGAAACTCTTGAGAGACACAGACTCATTGCGAAATATGCCTGACACCAAATTGGCTCTTGGGTGTACTGGTTGTCATTCTGGAAGACCTTTGAAAGTTTCATGTGTTTTTTTTGAAAGTATGTTGATCTCTTTTACTGTTTGGTTTCAATCTTTTGAAATTTTTCTTGCAGAAATTGAGACTCTTATGCTCTGTACTTGCACATCACCAGCTCTTCAACTGCTTCAACAGGGTTTATTTCCTTGTGCACCTCTTTTGCCATCTCTAGCAGTTGACTTGAATATGCTGGAGTTTGTCAATGAGCTATTTGTCAATACAGCCCCAAATACAACAG
>NW_001890323.1:0-1543 GCF_000143565.1 Laccaria bicolor S238N-H82 | reverse complement strand
GGTCTAATGGCTATGGTTTGTTGACATGACCAGGTTTTATGGCTTGTGAACATGACTTCTGCTGGTGAAAAGCAGCATTATGCTTTAGTTCTTTTGGAGCGTCTCTTCAATCATTTACCCTCTACTGCTCGAGTGGGTGTACTGTATGATATTGGCTGTCAACTTCATCGAAGTTGTGTCAAATGGGGCTTTTTGAAAGAATTCTTTGATCGTTTAATCTGGGCAATTTCTGTTTTCCATGCATATGGTCACCAATGGGCTTGCCAACTCATTTACCATCCAAGAAAATGTATTGGCTTTGGCTTGACTGATGGTGAGGGCTGTGAAAGATTTTGGAGCTCAATCAAGCTCTTAATTCCATCTTTGCGTGTCAGTGGCTACTATACCACTTCAGTCACCCACTAACAACTGACTATTAGTCTTGCAAACTCCATGAATACTACGGGACTAAATGTCAGGGTGTATATCTATATTGTATATATCCTGGGGCTTGTATATCTCCACTTTTACGTGAATATATTTTGACATCCAATGTCACACCAAATATATTTCTAGTGTGTCACACACCCCAAAATATATTTCTTCACTGAGATGGACACCAAATATATTTCTTATGCCTGGACCCTGAATTGTGACTGTCACACTGTAGAAATATATTTCTGGTCTGGGATGGACTTAGGATATATTTTGCAGCTGGGGTTGACCAAGGATATATTTCTTCAGCCACTAGGGGTGTCTGGGGTCCCAGTTTCTAAATAAAAAAACTTGTGATTTTCTGTAATGTGGGACATATATTCCAGATGATGTTTCTACTATTTTTAGGGTTTTAGCCACCATCTGGAGCTGTGTTCCCTTGACTGTTTGTAGGATATACATAGACCATTAGCATGGCTTCCATGAAGGCTGCAACAGTCTGACTGTCCATTTTTTTCTTATGGCACTTGAATATTGTGGATAAGAAAAAACCCCTTTGCCTGGGAGGACTATGACTGGGGGAATGAACATCATAGATCAAAACCATGTTCAGCAATGAACATGGTTAATCCAAACTGTTCAAGTTGGAGGACTATGACTTGAGCAATGAACATTCTAGATCAACAGAACTGGTCAAGTTGGAGGACTATTATATATTTACATATACTTATAAGAAACACGGGAACCGTGCTGTGACGCTAGGTGACAGGATAGCAGAATGAGGTAAAGGTGCAGGCAATGCAGATGGATGCACAAGATTGGAGTGCAAGTTGGCTGAGGAGGTGTTGGGAGTGGTTCCAACTTGAGGGGATCCATGTGAGGTTTGGGATGTGTGCAGAGGTGTCGTGCATTGCTTATATTGAAGGCAAGGAGGAAGAGGGAGTAGGGGTGGCTGCAATGTAAGAAAAAAAAGAGTTGGGGACTAGGCAGGCTTGCCTGCCGCTAAAGCCTGTGATAGTAACGGAGACTAGGTGGCTGTGAAATGACTATGCAGCCACAAACATGGCAACTTTTTGCAGGCCCCCGAAGCTCATGCCATTTCTTGTCTGCAACTTGCAAGTCTGTCTGA
>NW_001890324.1:2416-3854 GCF_000143565.1 Laccaria bicolor S238N-H82 | reverse complement strand
GCCACTCCGGGGAACACATTCTGCCCATTCCGGGGAACATCCGGTGTACATCCGGAATCCACCGGAATGGAAAACACCAGAATAACAATTTAGCAGGGCTTCTGCTAAATTCCATTCCACCGGATTCCACCGGAATTCCACCGGAATGACCGGATTCCTGCAGGAATAGGGGGGGCACTGCTAAGACCTCGGCAAAGGAGACGTGATGTTGGCGTTTAGTGGGAGGTCCACTTCTGGTTGTTTTGGCAGAGGGCAGTACTCTCTTGTGGACTTGTGCTTGAGTTCTTCTTCAGGTGAGGCCATGGTGGTGTCATGTGATCCCTTCTTCATGGACAACGCCGGAGACGAAGGGAAAGAACTGACAGGGGAAGATGTATCACCTTTCTGATCGTGCTTCGCAGTTACCCTAAAATTATTATGAGATTGTTATAATGTAATCTACAGCAGAAACAACTCACGCAGTGACAATGTCGTCTGTGTGGCCAGGCAAAGCAGGGATGGATCCCTCAACACTGTTTAAATGAGGTTAGTTTGTGTTTCCGAGGCCACCGCTGCCCAACTGACTAAAGTCTGGTTGAGCCATGTTGTCAACATAAAGTCTGACAATCAGGAATCGACTAAAGTCTGATTCCACAACGGATAAAATAATAAGATGAGTAACTGACCTTTTTTGGCCAGCTGCTGCCCTCAGCCATGCTTCTGCTTGTGCAAGGTTCATTGCTTGCACGTCATCATGGGATTTGTTAGTCGATATTGAGATGCAATTGAGGACTTAAGGCGTGTCAGCGTCACTGTTGGTGGTCTGCTTGAAATTTATTAGTAAGGTAGTGGTTATGTAGGTAGATGCACACAACGTACCTTTGCGGAGGGATTTGGCTTTTTGTTTTTGTTTTTGTTTGACCTTTCATTGGTCTTTGTAGCCTAAGTGAGATGTGCCACATCGGTACATGGTTGGGGAGGGAGAGTAATTGACTTACAATGGTTTTCATGGAATGGGAACCGCCACCTGCCAAACCTCGGTCTTTTTGTTTGGGAGTGTGGGGAGGCAAACTGGAGTGTGAACGAGGAATCCCTTGGGGAATTGTTCAACTTATTCATGGGGGAAGGGAGTTGCTTGTAGTGGGTGTGAGCTGGTCAAATACTTGTGTGCATGCGGTCACGTGATATGCAACGGCCCTGAGGACCCTTGAAACTTGCTCAGTCGGATGCATGGATATTGGTACTCAGTGCTAGAATTGTGTGCGCATAGTAGTAGTCGATGCCAAAGTGTGGTTTGAGCACGTGATACAGCCAGTAAACCGAAAGACATACATTTTTTAATTGGAGTGCCGTTCACATGGGGTAAGGCGAGTGCAGTGTTGAAAGAAACAGGAAATGCCTGCTGGGGCCCTAAGCTGCAGAAGAAAGCAAGTAAGTGCAGGCAGAGGTCAAACCCCTG
>NW_001890324.1:0-1150 GCF_000143565.1 Laccaria bicolor S238N-H82 | reverse complement strand
TTTCTCCATGAAAACAAAACCAAACAATATGATTTCAGTATATTTAGAAAGCTAAAAGAAAGGGCTACAATTATTGTATCATGGGAAAAATAACCAAAAAAGGAAAGTGCATGCCCTAGAAAAGGAATTGTCACATTGCCAAGTTTACTGATACACTACAAAAGACTACAAAAGTCAGACTTAGACTACAAAGTTAGGGTTAGGGCTAAAAGGTTATCCAAAGTCAACCTATCCTATACATCCTGTACATGGCACATATTTGATGGGGAAATGGCTGGGGAATATACAGATACATTGCAGGGACCCTATTCCCTGTTTAGTTGGTGCAAAAGAGATCATGAAAGCCATTAGAAAAGGTTGTCCTGTCCACTTTTTTAGACTACAAAAGTTTGTAGTGTCCGCTTTTGTCATTAGAAAAGTTTGTAGTTGACATGTGGTTTATGGTGTCCTTGACCCTGTCTAGGTTATGGGGATGAGGTTGAAGGATTGACATGACCTTACATATTGCCATTGCTGCAGCATTAGATTTTGACATTATGCACAAGCAGTCTTTCACATTATGAAAGACTATTCTATGCCTTCATCTTGATAGCTACCATTCTGTCCTATCTCAAAACATAGTTATAAGCTCATGGGGATATGGCTGAAGGATGGACATAACCTCACATATTAATGATTGGTCCTTGAAGGTTTTATGGCCTTCAACACTTCAACACCAAAGTCAGGTCATGTTAGAAAAGGTCAACCAAATTCAGAGTTGTCCTTCACCAGAATCCTGCCAAGAGAGAGGATAAAGCTGCCCCTATCATTAACTCTTGGTACCCTTGCATGAATCTTATTGAGGCTGAGTGTGATAAGAAGGTTTAGAAAGTGACAACTAGGATAGGTTGCACCTGTATGGAGGTCTTAGCAGTGCCCCCCCTATTCCTGCAGGAATCCGGTCATTCCGGTGGAATTCCGGTGGAATCCGGTGGAATGGAATTTAGCAGAAGGCCCTGCTAAATTGTTTATTCTGGTGTTTTCCATTCCGGTGGATTCCGGAATGTACACCGGAATGTTCCCCGGAATGGGCAGGAATGGTGTTCCCCGGAGTGGGCAGGAATGGGATTCCAGTCCAATCTGTTTATTTTATTTATTTATTACTGTATTA
>NW_001890325.1:0-3649 GCF_000143565.1 Laccaria bicolor S238N-H82 | reverse complement strand
TCATCTTTGCTGGATTCATCAACTGTAATAATCATTGAAGCAACAAGATGATTCCTCGCAAAATCACGAAACCTCTCCCGAGCCTCCTCATCACGTTCAGATGCAGCCTTACGAAGAACTTTATATGTGACTCCAGCATCCCGGATGAGGACGTGTAGCGCTGTTTTCGAGATTGACAGATCTTGGGTAATGGCCACCCATTCCTGAATTTCATCAAGATACATTTCAGGTGCGTCGTCCAGTAAGGTGAAGAGATCATGAGTCTGATCAGCATTGAGCGTGCGTGGGCGACCCTGTAGAGGATTACGAGGGCGGATGATGTTGCCATAATTTTCGACATTTGCCTGCCAACGGTAGATGCTGTGTCGTGAAACACCAAATATGTTTGCAACATCGTCAGGAATGAAGTCATTTTCAAGGAGCCACAGAACGCGCTCCTTTAGATCTTGACTAATGTGCCGAAACACCATAGCTGAAGTGTGGCACTAGAGGGGAGAGGAAACGAGCAGATGTTCAATGTTATCTGATCCATCCGACGGCGGCGTGAAATGTCACAGCTGTGACATGTGTGACGAGCTTCACTTTCTACCATATTGCAAGTCAGAAATGACCGGTGCTCTGGATTTTTGCATGATGAGGTAGAGTAAATTGAAGGGATTCCGTAGGTACCAAGATTGTATCTTCAAGCTATTTCCCCCTATGATAAAAGTCGAAAATACTATTTCCCCGCAACGTTTGATTAGATTAGTAATCGATCTGAAATCTTCGAAATCGCCGATTTAGCCCTGTCCCTGGTTACTCAGCTCATATATCACTCATATATTATATTGCTGATGTGTTGCGAAAAATCGCGTAGTGACAAGGTTTTCGGAATCAGCTGTAAATGGAGGCAAGGCCTTATTACCAATTTCATATCTTTACAAAGGCATATCATTGGAAATTTCATTAATTATCTGGTGAGTATCATTGCAATTTTCAATGGTTACTTTGGCAATATCATTGGAAATTTCATTAGCTACTTGGGTGACATCATTGCGATTTTCATTAGTTACTTGGGCAATATCATTAGTTACTTGGGCAATATCATTGGCAATATCATTAGCTACTTGGGCAATATCATTGGAAATTTCATTAGCTACTTGGGCAACATCATTGCGATTTTCATTAGTTACTTGGGCAATATCATTGGAAATTTCATTAGCTACTTGGGTGACATCATTGCGATTTTCATTAGTTACTTGGGCAATATCATTTGGAAATTTCATTAGCTACTTGGGTAACATCATTGCGATTTTCATTAGTTACTTGGGCAATATCATTGGCAATTTCATTAGTGAGCTTGGGCAATATCATTGGAAATTTCATTAGCTACTTGGGCGACATCATTGCGATTTTCATTAGTTACTTGGGCAATATCATTTGGAAATTTCATTAGCTACTTGGGTAACATCATTGCGATTTTCATTAGTTACTTGGGCAATATCATTTGGAAATTTCATTAGCTACTTGGGTAACATCATTGCGATTTTCATTAGTTACTTGGGCAATATCATTGGCAATTTCATTAGTGAGCTTGGGGTGTTGCTCACTGTTGGTGACGACATTGGGAGTGGTTTTCAGGGTCCAGGGCGCATTTCCAAATATGGTAATACAGCTGAAAATAGCCAGAAAATATCCAAAAAATCAGAAAAAAATGGGGGATGGTGCTCATTGTTGATGATCATATTGGGTAATGTTGTCAGGGTCCAGGGTCCAGTTCCAAATATGGTAATATATCCAAAAATAGCCAGAAAATGGCGGAAAAATTGAAAATATATATAAATGGTGTACAGAACATCAGGCACTGCCTTCAGGGTCCATCCCAAAAGGGAAATATCACCTGGTTTTACCAAAAAGCAAAGAAAACCAAGAGGAGAATGATTTTACCTATCAGGGTCCATGTAATGGGATGTTGGGATGATGGTCACATGACCAATTACCAAAAATGGTCAAAAAACGAAAGTTGTAGCCCTACACTGTAGCTTCCCGAATCTGTTTGAATTATATTCTGAAGTGCTCCCGTTGTGGAGATATGAGGTAAAGGACTTTCAAAAGTGTCGCGTTTTTTTTTGTTTTTTATATTTTTCTCCATGAAAACAAAACCAAATAACATGATTTCAGTATATTTAGAAAGCTAAAAGAAAGGGCACATCACCAGTTTTTGACATCATGACCAAGTTGGCTTTCACACTGTCTACTTTCACATTGATAGCTACTGGCCTGTCCCAAACATAGTCAACTTTGGTATTAGCTCTTTGAGGGTGATAGGGTGATGGGCTGATTCATTCTTGGAGGTGTCCTTAATTCAGGTCATGTTGAAAGTTGACCATGTATTGAGACAGAACAGTAGATATCAACATGAATGACGTCCTCTGGCTTGAAAGCCAACTTGGGCATGATGTGAAAAACTGATAATGTGGCAATAGCAACATGTAAAGTCATGGCAATCCTTGAGCCATATCCTCACATGAACTTAGAATTATGTTTTGAGATAGGACAGTAGGTATCAATATGAAGGCTTAGAATAGCCTTTCCTAATGTGAAAGACAACTTGTGCATGATGTCAAAAACTAATGCTGCAGCACTGGCAATAGGATGGCAATCCTTCAACCTCATCCCCATAACATAGATAGGGCCAAGGACACCATAAACTACATGTTAACTACAAACTTTTTTAAATGAAAAAGCAGACACTACAAACTCTTCTAATAAAAAAGCACACACTACAAACTTTTGTAGTCTCAAAAAGTGGATACTACAAACTTTTCTAATCAAAAAGTGCACACTACAAACATTTGTAGTCTAACAAAGCAGACACTACAAACTTTTCTAATCAAAAAGCGCACACTACAAACATTTGTAGTCTAACAAAGCAGACACTAAAAACTTTTCTAATCAAAAAGTGCACACTACAAACATTTGTAGTCTCAAAAAGCGGACACTATAAACTTTTGTAATGACAAAAAGCAGACATTACAAACTTTGTAGTCAAGATAACCTTTTGACCCTAACCCTGACCTTGTAGTCTAAGTCCAAGCTTTTGTAGTCTAAGTCCGACTTTTGTAGTCTTTTATAGTTTATCAGTAAACTTTGTAGTCTTAGTCTGACTTTTTTGTAGTCTATCAGTAAACTTGTTAGTCTATAGACTTTTGTAGTCTAAGCAAACTTTGTACTCTAAGTTTGACTTTTGTAGTCTTTTATAGTGTATCAGTAAACTGTGTAGTCTAAGTCCAACTATTTTGTAGTCTATCAGTAAACTTGGTAGTCTATATCTGACTCTTATAGTAGGGCATGCACCTTCCTTTTTTGGTCATTTTTCCCACAATAAAATAATTGTAGCCCTTTCTTTTAGCTTTCTAAATATACTGAAATCATGTTATTTGGTTTTGTTTTCATGGAGAAAAATATAAAAAACAAAAAAAAACGCGACACTTTTGAAAGTCCTTTACCTCATATCTCCACAACGGGAGCACTTCAGAATATAATTCAAACAGATTCGGGAAGCTACAGTGTAGGGCTACAACTTTCGTTTTTTGACCATTTTTGGTAATTGGTCATGTGACCATCATCCCAACATCCCATTACATGGACCCTGATAGGTAAAATCATC
>NW_001890326.1:0-3827 GCF_000143565.1 Laccaria bicolor S238N-H82 | reverse complement strand
TCCTGCAGGAATAGGTGGGGCACTGTAAAGTACTGCCTCGTCATTGCACTGGAAACTCCACAGTGCCTGACTTGCCATCTCGAGGTTGCTGTGGCAGGTTGTATCATCATCATTGTGGGGTTCACCGTGACTTGTGCGGAAAGGTACATGAGCTGCAACACTGTCTATCAAGTTGTAGATGACTTACCGAATGTCCAAACAGCGTGTCGACGTGTCATCCATCTTTATCCTCTCATATCCACATTGTCGCCTTTGCTCGCCATCACCAAACCATCCAAACCTCGGTGTAATGTTGTTTTCGGACATCCTCCTCATGAATGTAAGTTGTATCTCTCCCATAAACATTATTTTGTCGCCTTAAAAGCCATTTCTTGCATTCTAGGGGATTGTCGTGAATAATGAAAAAGTACATGGGCAGCAACCATGTTTATGCAGACTTACCCAGTGTCCAAAGTGCTGCTGTCAATGTGTCACCCATTCTTCACTAGCCAATAGCCATCCTCTGACATCCACACCTTGCCCTTGCTCACCATCCATCGCTAAACCATTGTCACCACCTCCATTGGCCTGTCCGATGTGACGTCGTTGAATGTAGTGGGCATCAGCATAGTTAACAACCTGTATGTTGGTAAAACACATTGTTCATATGTAGAATTGAGAATATCATTGTTGCATGTGTGTATGTCAATGATTATTCGGTGATAATCTAATGATCATGTTACATGACAATAGTATGTAGACCGGGACTTTTCATGGGTATGAGCTACCTAAACTATGTAACTGTCCCACCGTTTATACCCGCTTTCATGACTTTCTGTTTGTAACACTAATCAGGACTTTCAGGGGGGCCCATGGCTTAACCCTTACAAGTGTAGGAACTTGATCACTTCTTTTACTCCCTGAGCTACCTTATCACCACACCTAGATCTCACAGCACACCATCATGTGGCTGTCACCAGCAGGCATTCTTGTGGGGAAACCCCCTAACCCTGTAAGACTAACCCCATTTGACCTTAGTTCTTTCCTCAAGCAGAGGCCTCACACCCCCTAAGATTTTCGTTCAAGCCTAATTGGTAGATGTGTGGAATAACCCAACCCTTCGGCATATTGGTGTTTGTTGATCAGCAAGGGGACTCGTTTACCAGCCTCGACTCTGTGATTTATGCACATCATTTGTCAGCCACTATGGCCCGTCCCAAGCCTTCCAATCTGCTTCTTTGGCATATCTTCTTTTCCAAGATAAGAGGAGTAAATGTGGCCATGATATCATTGTGATCGGGGGGCGTGGGTACATCATATTTGGCATCAAGGTCTATACAACAGACCGCGTCACCTTCCCATACACCTGACCCATCTCAGCATCTCCCGGGGGTGTTGAATGCACATGGTGTCTAAATTGTTTTCCACATGTGGGGGATCGAACTTGAGACCTTGCAGACCCAAGCCAGGTAAATGATTGCCACCTGAGCCACTGTGCCCCCCATATTGTTGCATACTCCCTAAATTGATGGTCATTATCTCCTTGGACATGGTATCAAAAATCGAAAACAGAGCTTACCTTTCACCCATGCTTGTCGTCACCCTGAATGCTCTCCACGTTGAAGTTGCTGTGGCAGGTCGTGTCATCGTCGTTGTAAGTGATGGTTACCTTGCTTGGCAAGGTCTATTACCACAGTCATAATTATGTAATCCATCCTGCTGGCCCCCAAGGTCATATATCCCTTTTATTGATGCCAAAATGTTAGAGACCACTCTAGACTATTGCCAAACCTAACCATACAAATTCATTGTACTGGCCCCCAAGGTCATATATCCCTTTTATTGACGCTGAAACATTAGAGACTGCTCTAGACTGCTGCCAAACCTAATGAAGCAAATTGGCCATTGCCAGTTGCGGAAACTCAGAGATTTCTGAGAAAGTTACTCAATTTACTGTCTTCAACAAATCTGCTCAAACTCTGCAACTTATACAATACTTCCAATGGCTGCAAGGAGCGAACCGCACAAGTGGTTCAGCAATGAGCAGCCAATAAAAGATCACAAACTTACTCTGAAGAAATTTCAGTTCATTTTTATGTCATCGCCATAGCAGGCTTTGTGCCCATAGGACTCAGTACTCAGCACTATAGGATTTTTTATCTTTATGTGCATGAAATACAAGCAAGGTATTGGTTGACATTGGAACAAGGTCAAACTCTAGTGGTAAGTGAAGTCTAATATTGGCTGTGCAGACATGTGATGACAATTGCTTGTACACAACTATGCTACTCAATGTTGGCGCCTTGCAATGGTGGGGAACAACACAATCCTCAACACCATCACCCTCCTCTCCGCAACTCTAACAACCTACATCCCACTCCCCTACAACCCAGGTTTCTCCATCAAAAATGTCCTCTCCCTCCCCCAATCCCTCCCCCACTACTCCTCGGAATATGGCACATCTGTGAAAGCCCAACTCGAACTCCTCATGCCCCAATTCTCCATCTTTGGCACGACCCCGTTCCTGATACCAGCACTACCAGCAGCAAGGGTCATTGCTTTGAACTATGCATTGTCGAAAGTGGATTTTGGGACGGGGTACGTGGCATTGAGTGCGGGTAGTGGTGCAGTGGGTGATCTGTTGAGTTTGGGAGTGAGTGCGGTGATGTTGGGTAAGTTGGATGGGGAGTATATGGCTGCTGCAAAGGAGACGGTGGATGTGCTGCTCACTCAGATCCCACGATGGTCAAATGGAGTGATATCACATCGTCCGGATGTTGCTGAGCTTTGGTACCTTCTCCACTCCCTCCATCATTACTGGGTACTAACCTCCTTGCGCCCAGGGCAGACTTCGTATACATGGTCCCACCCTTCCTGGCCTACTACGGCGCAGACACCCAAAATGCCTCAGTCCTCCTCCAATCATACACCCAATGCCAACTCTACCAGCAGGTCCTCCAACCTTCAAGTGGCAGTGCATGGATGCACATCATGGATCCCCAAAACCAAGACACTGGACTCTGGTCAACTGGGAATGGGTGGGCCGCAGCTGGGATGACACGTGTCTTCGCTACATTTCTCAAATCGCCTTTTGCGCAACAACTCAATGGGAGTGCGCAGGTGGATGCAGTGGAGGGGTTGACAGGGTACATCAAGGAGATATTAGATGGCGCGATGAGCTCACCGATGAGCTTTGGGTTGTTGAGGAATTATTTGAACGATACAAGTGGTGATGGACAGGGTTTCCCTGAGATTTCGGGGAGTACGCTGTTGGAAAGTGTAGCGTATCGAAAGGCTGTTCTCTGTCCTGACGTTTTTTCTTCCTCCAACTCCTCCAACTCCACCTCTTCCTCGTCTATGTCCAGTTACATATCCTGGGCTGACAACATCCACGCTGTCCTAGGTGCATACAACGCCTCCGGCAACCCACACATCACAAAAACAGGAATAGCAACCCCAGCAGTGAACACACTGGATTGGCACGACACAACCCCATATACTTCTGGTAGTCCGGAGGGGCAGAATTTCATGGTGTTGATGCAAGGGGCAACCACCCGAGCATCCGGTTAGGACAACTGGTCCCATCGGGGTCGTGGGAGTCAACACGTGCAATCACAAAATGATTGTCACGCCCGCGCTCATTTAGCATGTGCCTTCAACGTTGCTTCAACACACTCCACAGATTCAATTGAAGACCCTTACCATAACACGTAAAATATCTGCCTTGCATGTTGTGTTTTCACTGTAGACAGGCTTTTCAATCGATTTGTTGTTCCTTCCCCCCATTCTCACTGAAAGAAATGCCAAAACCTCGACCTGCAGCTGAAGATCCAAAGGAAATTCAACTC
>NW_001890327.1:2377-3844 GCF_000143565.1 Laccaria bicolor S238N-H82 | reverse complement strand
GTATAGCCTCTTAAGCGTGTTTCCTGACAGATTTCTCTCAAATAGAAAATAAATTTATGTTACAATTATCTATTTATATTCCCCCAAATATATTCAGAGTCCACTGTCGACGAGTTGTGAAGCTAGAAGGTATTTTTCCAAACTAGGTAACACCGCTGGTAGGCACGTTGTAATACTGATAATCCTGGCTGAGTGGTTTCGCGACATTTAGAAAGATATTCATACTGATGTTTTACAGTATGTTAAAGAAAAGATCTGAAAAAAACTGTGTGTACCAACTCTCGAAACATTTATATACATGGTGAAAAAAAATGGGCCAAAAGGATGTTTATTCAAAGTTGCCACCATCATCAGACAGTGACCACTGCAACTACCTGACCAGTGACCACATTGCAATTGGCAAGGATTCTAAGGCCCGGGGTCGCTCTTCTGGAAAATGGAGGCGATTATGTTTAACTTTGGTGTAACTTGTGGCTTTCACCCTTTTTTTCGCTTGCACAAGCTCAAAATAGTAAATTGTGAAACTAACATTCAAGACAGTACGACATCCATCAAATTGGCGGTGTACTGTGACATCGTCTTCATCGCCTCGTGTCCTCATCGTGTCCCTCTTCAAGATTACGCGCCCTTCGCCACAAGACTTCTCAAGTTCACCGTCATGCTCCTCTCTCCAGCGTAGGCACTGTCTCATTTTCTTTTCTCCGACGTACGTCTCATCTTTCATGGTGCTTGCCCTCGACAGGTCCACAAGCGCAAGTCTTCCTGCCCAGTCCTTTTGGGACACGTTCAGACCAAAGAACAAGGACGATATGCGCAACAAGCAAGCTCAGAGGGCTCTCGCACGGCAGCGTTTACTCACCCTTGCCTATGGTGACATGGAGACTGTCCGTATGGTACGCATATATTCCTCTTATGTGGCTCATATCCCGCTCAAGACCCTTGAAAATAGCTCCCTAATAGTTATGCAGTGCGTCTGACGTCTACTGACATACATCTAACAATGACTGAAATTTGTTAGGAACTCGATGCCATCGCCCGAGATTGGATAAAGCCACCGCCAGAGGCAGTTTTCAGTTTACGCGTTCCAGTCGAGTATGCTTCCCTTCATGCTACAGTAAGCTTGCAAAGAGATCTTCATACGATCTCAGTTGCTTACTTGGGTTTGAAGCGATGGGTATCTGGTCCCAACATTTACGTAGGTTCTGGTTCTTATTCAAGCCCGGACGGTTCACTGAATATATATTCATAGCTTACAGGCGAGGACTCGTATCAAATCGCAGTCATGGGTGTACAAGGGCTTCGCGTCGAGATCGTCAGTGGCCCTCCTCCACCTCCAGACTCGGATGAGCCACCGTGAGTGAAGTTGAGATGCAGTGATTTATCAATCTCATCTCCTTTCGAAATATGTAGCCCACCTCCGTAAGCTATTCTTTACATCGCGCCATCCACGTCCCGAGACCATTTTAC
>NW_001890327.1:0-1137 GCF_000143565.1 Laccaria bicolor S238N-H82 | reverse complement strand
TCCAGAAATATTGTTTTGCCTCTCAAAGAATATGTGCACTCAACACATGTTAAAACCGAAGATTTCGTCGGCTTGTAGTGCCGAAGTACCTCAGGAAATATTGTGTTGCCTCCCAAAGAATATGTGCACTCAACACATGTTAAAACCGAAGATTTCATCGGCTCGTAGTGCCGAAGTACCTCCGGAAATATTGTGTTGCCTCCCAGAGAATATGTGCAGTCAATACATGTTAAAACCGAAGATTTCGTTGGCTGGTAGTGCCGAAGTACCTCCGGAAATATTGTGTTGCCTTCAGAAGAATATGTGCACTCAATACATGTCAAAACCGAAGATTTCGTCGGCTGGTAGTGCCGAAGTACCTCCGGAAATATTGTGTTGCCTCCCAAAGAATATGTGCACTCAACACATGTTAAAACCGAAGATTTCGTCGCTTGTAGTGCCGAAGTACCTCCGGAAATATTGTGTTGCCTCCCAAAGAATATGTGCAGTCAATAGATGTTAAAGCCGAAGATTTCGTCGGCTGGTAGTGCCGAAGTACCTCCGGAAATATTGTGTTGCCTCCCAGAGACTATGTGCACTCAACACATGTCAAAACCGAAGATTTTGTCGGCTGGTAGTGCCGAAGTACCTCCGGAAATATTGTGTTGCCTCCCAGAGACTATGTGCACTCAACACATGTCAAAACCGAAGAGTTTTGTCGGCTGGTAGTGCCGAAGTACCTCCGGAAATATTGTGTTGCCTCCCAGAGACTATGTGCACTCAACACATGTCAAAACCGAAGATTTTGTCGGCTTGTAGTGCCGAAGTACCTCTGGAAATATTGTGTTGCCTCCCAAGACTATGTGCACTCAACACATGTTAAAACTGAAGAGTTCGTCGCCTTGTAGTGCCGAAGTATGTCCGGAAATATTGTGTTGCCTCCCAAGAATATGTGCACTCAACACATGTTAAAACCGAAGATTTCGTCGGCTTGTAGTGCCGAAGTACCTCCGGAAATATTGTGTTGCCTCTCCGAGACTATGTGCACTCAACACATGTCAAAACCGAAGATTTCGTCGGCTTGTAGTGCCGAAGTACCTTCGGAAATATTGTGTTGCCTCCCGGAGACTATGTGCACTCAACACATGTCAAAACCGA
>NW_001890328.1:2440-4059 GCF_000143565.1 Laccaria bicolor S238N-H82 | reverse complement strand
ACAAAATGTTTTTGTGGAGCGGTTAGAGTCCTTGAGCGCTAGCTTGAGCGTTTGAACGTTTACGGTTGGTGTGTTTGCGTAGATTGTATCACGTGGACTCAGGTCTTGAGCGCTTGAGCCTGAGTCCACTGTTCTTTTATGCACTGACCACCTTGTGCATGTCTTTCTCCATATTTCTAGTCTTTGCTGATCCTCTGGGATGGAATATCCACTCATGCAACTTCATACATCGCAATTCTGATATCAAGCCAGATAACTTTCTGATGGGCATTGGAAAGTGCAGTAATGAATTCAATGCCATCGCTTTTGGTCTTGCCAAGAAGTTCTGTGACCCCAAGACCCACCTCCACATTCTGTACAGAGAGAACAAGGACTTGACGGGTACTGCACGGTGCACATCCATCGGTCAACACCCATTTGGGTGTTGAGCAAGTACGTCGTGATAACTTCAAATCTTTTGCTTATGTCCTAATGTACTTCCTCTGTGCAGTTCTTCCTTGACAGGGTCTAAAAGTTGCCACAAGAAGCAGAAATACCCCCACCAACCTTCTCTGCCATGGATTCCCAAACGAGTTTGAGATTTTCTTAGACTACACTTGTGCTCTTCGCTTCGACGACCAACCTGACTACTCCTATCTTCACAAACTCTTCTGTGAACTCTTTGTGCATGAGGAGTACCAGTATGACTATGTATTTGACTGGAGCATCCAGCGAGGAGCCCAAGATGACCAAACAGCAGGACCCAGCTCCAAAGCAGGTGGCACAGGAAGGGGCCAGCTTGTTCAAAAGGATAATGAGCATCATGCTAGTGATAGAAGTGAGCATTGCATGGGACTGAACTAGTTTGGCATCTTGCTAATGTTTTATCCACCCAGGTTACATTTTCACACCAGGTAAGCACAGCAAACTGCTCCAGAAGCTGCAGGCGAGCAGCCTGGCAATCGTGAAAGGGACACTGAACTTTGGTAAATGGGCTTGTTGCATATCTGATCTGCCTGTCTCCAGTATACGCATCCCAAGTGCAACTGGTTGATTGGGGGGGGGTAGCGGGAGGGTTTGGTCAGCTTGGTTAATGATCGGTTCAGTGGTTACCTGTGCTCAAAGGAGCTCGTGTGGGGGCCATAGACGAGGGTCTCGCGAGATTGTCATAGATGCCCCTGTGCCCTGAGATAGCCCTGGAACGATGGTGGCAATCTCCTCTAATCTCCTCCAGCTTAATTACAGCAGTTATACTTGGCGAGATCGGCTGTCGCTCCGACAACTCCAGTGCAGAATGAATCGAACCGAACAGACAATGATTAAGTAGAAGACTTTTACACTGTAATGAGCTGTTGCTAAGATAACCTGAATTCAATAAAACTTGCCTCTGTAGAAAGGATTAACATTCTCCTGGAGGATATTGAAAAGAAAGGTATCAACGCAACACTGAAAGACATATCACTCAACGAAGATGCACGAAAAACACGCAGGATTGTGACCAGTATCAACACGTACCCGATATCACTTGGAGACTGAGCAAGGGATCCAAAAGATGGGGAGTGCCAGGGAAGCGAGCAAATGTAAATCGGCTGGGAGCAGCCAAGCCATCACTCAGTAAATCCAGTAAATCCACTGGATTT
>NW_001890328.1:0-766 GCF_000143565.1 Laccaria bicolor S238N-H82 | reverse complement strand
CTGGTGCTTTCAATATATATTTCATTCTCAACCCCAGGATATTTCATTGCGATTTTCATATGGACACCTGGCTCTTTCAATATATATTTCATTCTCAACCCCAGGATATTTCATTGCAAGTTTCATATGGATACCTGGCGCTTTCATTGGATATTTCATTGTTAGCCCCAGGATATTTCATTGTGCTTTTCATCTGAATGCCTGGCACTTTCAATGGATATTTCATTCTTGTTCCTAGGATATTTCATTGCACTTTTCATAGATATACCTGGTGCTTTCAGACCATGAAGGCAGTGCCTGATGTTCTGTACACCATTTTTATATATATTCAATTTTTCCGCTATTTTTCTGGCTATTTTTGGATATATTACCATATTTGGAACTGGACTCTGGACCCTGACAATGTTACCCAGCATGATGATCAGCAATGAGCCCTAATTTTTCCTGATTTTATTGCTATTTTACATTTGGAAATGCACCCTGGACCCTGAAAGGTCAGCTGCCACTAAAAATGAAATATTCATTGAAAGCGCCAGGTACACATATGAAAAGTGCAATGCAATCTCCTAGGAATAAGAATGAAATATCCATTGAAAGTGCCAGGCATCCAAATGAGAAGCACAATGAGATATCCTGGGTTTAGCAATGAAATATCCAATGAAAGCACCAGGTATATCTATGAAAAGTGCAATGAAATATCCTAGGCACAAGAATGAAATATCCATTGAAAGTGCCAGGCATTCAGATGAAAAGCACAATGAAATAT
>NW_001890329.1:2881-4131 GCF_000143565.1 Laccaria bicolor S238N-H82 | reverse complement strand
GTCGTGGGCGCTGGTCGTCGACTGTCGTGGGCGCTGGTCGTCGATTGGCGTGGGCGCTGGTCGTCGTTTGCCCGTCGTTGTTTCCGTTGCTTGTTGTGTCGTTGTTGTTAGGTGTCGTCGTTTTGGGGCGTTGGTCGTCATTTGCCGGTTGTCGTCGTTTGCCGGTTGTTCTCGTTGCGGGTGGGGCAGTCGTTGCCATTTGTGGGCAGCCGGGGTCGTTTGTCGTGGGGGTCGTGAGGTGGAAGTCGTGTGGCTGACGTTGTAGTAGTAGTAACATCACTGTCACAGCGTGTGACGTTCGCGTCAGCGTCTGACTTTCAGAAGAGAATGGCAATGTACTGAATGACGGAGACCATTTCCATCGAGGATGGCTCATTAATTAGTTACCTTAAATTAAATCTCTTTAGATGTAGATGGATGTCTTTTTGTAACATTTGATAGAATAACTCAAGAACTGCCAAACTGCCAAACTGCCAAAAATTGGACAGGACTCCAGGAGTTGGTATCCAATTGGCATCTGCCCTACTATTCAACATTCATGGGATTTGCAGCAGGTAAAACACAATAGTCTACATAGAAGAGTTTCTGGATGGCTTAAAACCCCAAAAGCCACTTGTATTTATTGAGGGTGGACATGCAAGTGTGTGGTACAATGTAATAGAAAGCAGGCAGGATGGATCTCCACCCCCAGCCTGTCTTGCATGCACTGTTGCCTCCTTGTGAAGTTGTTGCCATCCTATAATGCACATATTTATTGTCTTCACACCAACAGCTGTTGTCTTGGAGTAAGTCAAATAAATATTCTCCTTGTTGCTGAATCCTTGTCCTTCCTATCTTCAACTCTTAGTAGAGTTCCATGGTAGTAACATAGAGCTCAAATATAACTGGGTTTTAAACAGGATTTTTGAGGCCCTACAAGCTGCAAAAGACATGAATTCCATCATTACTGTTCTCCAAAACTTGGCACTGCATCTTGGGCATCATATTCAATGGTATCCCTGTTCACTTCCAACCTACAAGTGCAGATAATTAAGACATTTCAATGATTTCATTCACAATGTCTACCCTCCAGTTAATGTTCTTCCATAATGCTGTAAATACTACAACCTATGGTACCTTACTCCTAGTCATGCCAAAGTTCAATTCCGAACCATCGGTTCAACTGAACTGGCAGAACTGAACAGACAGTTTGGTTACAGTTCCAGCTGAGTTCCAGTTTGGGTTCAGGCATGGTCAGTTCTAGTTCACAG
>NW_001890329.1:0-1583 GCF_000143565.1 Laccaria bicolor S238N-H82 | reverse complement strand
GCCACGACCACGCGTTGACGAGGGCTCACGACCACACGACGGGCCAGCAACTCGACGAAGGNCGAAGAGCGCCCACGACTTCATGAGTGCCCACCACGACCTTTTGCGAGGACGATGGTGACGAGGTGGTGCCCAACGGTAAGCAGTCACCACCTCTGTGTTTTCCCTGCTGACACCACCCTGGTGCCACGTCGCAGCTAGCGACGTGGCAACCAAACGACGAACGACGACATCGGTCGTCGTTCGTCGTATTTGTTTTTCCTCGAGGACCACGACGACCGCCCAACAAACGAGGACGACCACAGATGAAGACGTGGGCGGTGGACCACGGACGAAGAGGAACGCCCACGGACGACCACGAACGTCCACGAGCGCCCACCAACGTCCACGATCGCCCATCAACGACAACGACCGCCCACCAACGATCGTCCACGACCGCCCACGAACGACCACGAGCGCCGACGAATGACCACGACCACCCACCAACGTCCACGACCGCCCACCAACGTCCACGATCGCCCATCAACGACAACGACCGCCCACCAACGATCGTCCACGACCGCCCACCAACGACCACGAGCGCCGACGAATGACCACGACCACCCACCAACGTCCACGACCGCCCACCAACGTCCACGATCGCCCACCAACGACAACGACTGTCTACCAACGACAACGACTGCCCACCAACGCTCACCAACGTCCACCAACGTCCACGACCGCCCACCAACTTCCACGACCGCCCACCAACTTCCACAACTGCCCACCAACGTCCACAACCGCCCACGAAAGATCACGATCGCCGACGAACGACCACGACAACCCACGAAGTTCTACGAGCGCCCACGAACGAGACGAGGACGAACATCTACGAACTAAGGCAACTGAACGGACACGAGCAACGACGAGCCCAGGTGAGCTCCCCCTCCCTCCCCCCTCCATCACTCCCCACTCCTCCCCACCTCTTCCTTCACTCTCCACCACTCCCCCTCCCATCACTCCCTCCCCTCCCTCCCCCTCCCTCGATATTGAAGCTGACTCCTTGCCCCTCTCCCTCACTCCCCAGCACTCACTTCCCCTCTCTCTCATTGCCTGCCACCCCCTCCTTCATTGCCTATAGCCCCTTTCCCCCTCCCTTATTGCCCACCAACCCCCACCCCCTCTCCCTCACTCCCCTTCTCTATATTTCTTTAATAGTCAATGTAGTAATGTAAATCTATGTAGTCATAACTGATAAATTGCACCTTTGTCTGGTGAAAATTACAGATACATCAACCAAACATTTGTGCTTAATTCAGGATATAGTTTAAAAAGATATTGTTGTAATATATCCTGGTTCAAGATATAGTTGAAAGATATAAGAAATCTTCTTCAAAATGTTTGCACTGACAGGAAATGTTTGTGAAATATTTCTTATTGTACTTGGAAATGTTTACAAGTTGAAAGATCCTGGTTGTGAAATGTTTTTTGACAAATTAAAAAATGTTTGGCTGAGTGAAGAAACCTTTGTGAGATGTTTTTGACTTCAGACATGATTGGGCCCCAAGCATTTCTTGTCAAGTCAAAAGATCTTTGAGTGGATA
>NW_001890330.1:0-3781 GCF_000143565.1 Laccaria bicolor S238N-H82 | reverse complement strand
TATCACTAACCACCGGGCGTATCTCTTTCACCTCATTCTTGTCATCAGAATAACAGGACCATTAAGCTGTGCCCATATTCCAGATCTAAAATTTGTGAGACTGCATATCTAGAGTGGTAAGCTTGGCACACTTTTAGTGCAAAGAGAATGACGTGTGAGAAGTGGGGCACCCCATTTGTAGTGACAGGATACGGACATAGCGGGTTGGAAAGCAGTGTCACCTAGATGGATACGGGAATGAATCGCAAAATTTTGGAGGAGTTCGAGAGTCCGCACTTACCATCACCACACTCCCATGGATTCTCCAGTTTGTGGCACTGCCCAGCACTTTCAGACTCGGGGATGAGACCAAATCACTCTACCCAAGAGTAGTGCGAATTGTGAGTCACGAATGAGGGGACTCCTGCAATTGCAAGCCACCGCATGGTAAAAATGAAGTCATCCCTAGCCGGCGAGGCATGGCAGAAATGCCAAAGTCGTCCCTAGATGCTGCATGCTGGCACTGTGAATCATGATTGTCGCCGGTCGGTGAATTTGTTTTTTCCTGTGCTTGAATCGGGATAAAAGGCAGACTTTCAAAGACGCGTAGCAAGAGCTCAGAGAATGTCGGTCAAGCCTAGAGTTGAAATGATGAGTGTCAGCTTTGAAACAGCCGGAGTCTATAGCTAGGTCGACTAGCTCCAGCAAGCCGTTGCCAAGAGAAATTTGTGTGCTCAGCGGCAGCCTCCGTCTGCACTCTATTGATCGCCAATTCATTTGTGTGCAAGTCGGAATAGGTTGAAATAGAGGTGAAAGAGTGGAAGGGGAACAAAAACGGAACATGAATTCATGACCACAAGCTTCCGAGCGAGCGAGGAAATTGCCGGCCCGGATGCGGCCGTTAGTCATCAAAAATCGCAAGCGTCTAAATGTTTTGCGTTCAATGTATTCTCTAAAAACGCCTCCAGCTCACATCCCAAGCCAAGGACGGTACCTGTTACTTTCCGTTCACGCCTTTTATTGAATTCTTGGCCGAGTGCACAGCTATGCACGCCGGATCGGTTTGTAAAAATTGAAAAACCCACTCAGGTTCAAAATCAAGTTCAACCCAAGTAATCGATATTTTCTAAAACAGTTCATCAGCGTGCCTCACACAGGTTACCAAAGATGGACAAGTCACCGTATGCTTCCTATCTCCACACCAACTACTCCCCCACGGCTTTAGAAAACCTTGAAATCAAGGATTTTTTAACAAAGCCACTTGCGTGGTTATCCGGTATAAAAGCCGAGATCGACCGGGTGAACTTGATCGTCGAAAAATTATATGACGAGCATCGCGCTCTGAATGCAGAGATCGAGGCTCACCGAGCTCTTCTCTCTCCTCTTCATCAAGTACCTCTTGACATCATGGAGGAGATTTTCACCCATTGTCTCCCTACAGATCACAATGCCATCATGAGCATTCGAGAAGCTCCACTTCTGCTAGGTCGTGTTTGTAGCGAATGGAGATCTATCACACTGTCAACTCCACGCCTTTGGGCAAGCCTTCACATTCCAGCACCGGCACCACACTCCCTCTCTGAATATTTTGCATCCATTCTCAAAATTGAAAAACAATGCAAGGGGACAGAAGAATGGATTCGCCGCTCGGGACAGTGTCCTCTCTCTATTTCCCTCCACACTCCAAGTCCCCATTATCTTTTCAATATGGCTGAAATGCAACCTTTTGTGGAAGTTTCAAAGCGGATACTCCCTTCTACCAAAAGATGGAAGAATTTTAGGTTCAAAGCGCCAACAGACTCGTTTCCTCATTTCCAAAAGATCGCGGAGGGAGATGTTCCGATGCTGGAAGCTCTTGGAATTACCATCGTACCCCGAACGATTTACATTTCAGGTCTCCTTTCGGCCCCAAAATTGCGGAAGCTCTCGTTAACGCGTTTTAGAGAAAACCTTCTTTCCCTGCCAGTGCATTGGTCACAGCTCACCCACCTTACATTGGATGCGGAGGGCTCTAGTAAACAATTCTTGGGAACGCCAAGCCCCCTCACGTACAGAGAAGTTAGCAAAGTGTTGAAGAACTGCTCACTACTCATGAGTTGTAGCCTCCTAGGAAACACCCCACGCGAGAATGCACAGATCCCACCACTAAACATCTCAGTGTCTCCCAGCGAATACACCTTTACTCTCCCACTTCTTCAGAAATTTTGCCTCGTTCTCAGTGACAAATCAGACAAGGTGTTTTTGAAATACCTCGATGATACGCTTTGCACGGGGATGAACGTGAAAGTGCGAAACACGCAAACAAGGATCAAGCGCGTTGGGGGAAAACCCTAAACACCTAACACTCACTCACACACACACACACACACTATCACAATCTCGGTGCAAGAGTTCGAGGGCCTTTGGTATTAAGAAATACCACTTTTGTCTTCTTAGGTTTAAGTCTCAAGAGATTTCGTCTCAAAACGGGTTTTTATTATAAGGTGTGGTTTAGAATAGTTCAATAGAACAAAGTAGGTCTTTCTGGGAACTTGGTCTCTTAAATGCAAAGTTCTTTGATCACAGTTTCTTTTATTAACACAAAACACGACTTTAATTGACTTTTATGACTCCCGTGAGTTTTTATTATGTCACTACGCTCCAAAACCAAGGGTACGAGTACGCTGTCTCGTCTAAAATGATACTGTGTCCTTAAAACCTCTTATTCAAAAGTCTCCAAGCAAGTTGACTCCCAAGCACGCTGGCTTCGTTCACACTGTACTTTTCTTGACCACGAAGAAATCTCCTTTAATTGATTACAACTGTCCACCTCCTAAGTCTCTACTTGGAGTGCAACTAGCTGGTCAACGGGGGGGCGATTACTTCCTTTTTGACCTGCCAGCGCGCTCCTTATATACTCCAGGAACCCCTATCTACGTTTTACATGTGTTTTAAAGCGGGATACTTCGGTCCGAATTACAAATATGAAATTTAATGAACGAGTGGTATATTTTGTAGTCTATCTCTGTGAACACTACAGATTTTGTAGTGTCACGTCTTTCATTTTCAAACGCATCAGTGTTTGATGCGTACGCGGAGTTAGCCGACATAGCTATTCTTAGCTTGGCATGATCTCGCGTGTTTCTTTCTATGGCCCGGTTTACCGGTTTGACAGATGACATCACAAAATGATTAACGTTTCCTGATGCGTTGATGCGCATGCGTACGCGTTTACCAATAGTCTTCGGCCTTCCGTCGCTTCCGAGTTTTTAATTAAAATGCCTTGTCTTGGCTCGTCTTTTCATTACGGAGGTCGGGAGACACTCCGAAGGTGTTTTCAAATGTCTTTCTTAATTGTCAGGGGGTTCTTATTATATTTCATCTAATAGAATGTGTCTTTTTCTCATGTTTGTACTTGTGACGTTCAGACGCATCAGTCTTTGATGCGTACGCGGGAACTGCCGTACATGACTTTCTGAATGGCCGTGAGCCACGCTAAGTCTTCATACGTCTACTACCTAGGTGTAGTTTAGTCTTTCCATGTTTCAGACATGCCATTTAGGCGTCTATGTCGTCTTTTCTGTATTTCTTGTATAAGCACGAGTTTTCACAATAAATCCATTATGTGTTTCTAAACCCTTGAGTAGTAATGCAATTCTTCTCCCTGCGTTGGGTGTTTACTCTAGAACCTCTCCGTGCTCTATTTCATGGTAGGTGAATCTTAGATGGGATCCAAGTATAATGTCACGACGCGTACTGCTGCCAGTTCCAAAGCCTTTGTCCTATTTTCAGATTCCACGCATTTGCATTTTTAGTCAACTGC
>NW_001890331.1:3002-3924 GCF_000143565.1 Laccaria bicolor S238N-H82 | reverse complement strand
AGAGGCTGTGAAAGTATGATATATTAGGCTACATATTTCTTGTTTGTCCTAAGATTTGTCAACTTTTCGAAGGATCAAAACACAATTATAATAAATTTTGATGGAAATTTAAAATGCGACAATAAGATTCGGCCCTCAGCGGAATTGGTTGTCAGACTAAAAATCTTGTAATGAGTCCGTCTTATCAGCAAACAATAGTCAAAAATAATTAATTTGTCCTTGTATCTGTCAATCTCTTCGCTTAGGTGTCTGATTGTCCCTTGTTTCAGGTGTTACATCATGTACTCCTCAGCTGTACCATAGGAATTCCTGCTTAGCTGCCATGAAAGAAATGAAATGAATTTTCATTCATTCACAGCACCTGTTTCATTCAATCCTGGCGACTGTTCCATTTTTTTATTTCATTTTACTTGGCCTTCTAGGAACTGAATGCTAACTTTTTTCAAGCACTGTGCAGCAGAAGGATGTATTAAAGGTTTACAAAATAAAAGAGGAGGTGGATTTTGTGAAGAACATGAAAGTCAATATGAGGATAGATGCTGTATCCGTGACTGTCCTCGAGACAGAGTTGAAAATACACTGGCATGCTGCTCTCACCAGGGAGAATGGAAGAAATACAAACTTGACCACAGTTGTTCAAGCTTGCTTGGAGTAAAAAGAATCTTACAAAGACCAGAGGAAAGAAATGCTTGGCAGCCTGTTCAGCCCCATGATGACGATGAGGTGTGTATCAGGGGTCTATGGGAATGCCCCCAGCAAGCTGTGACCCATGCCATAGGCACAGGTCTAAAGCTTGTTGACTCTGAACACAGCCTCCCCAACTTACCAAGCAATATTCTAATCAACAATTTGCCCAAGTTCTCAGTTGGATAAAGGATGAGTCTTACTTATAAACTTGTAAGGACTTATAACTGTTTGGTCA
>NW_001890331.1:0-1496 GCF_000143565.1 Laccaria bicolor S238N-H82 | reverse complement strand
TCTGCAATATGCCTTTGTGGATCAGGATTCCCACTGCTGAGGGGCACAACACCATAGAATACAGCTGTCAAAGAATTTACAAAATGCAGCTCTTGAAATGGCAGACACTGATAAGACTTGCATATTAATTACAAAAAAAAGAAAAAAACCACAATTTAGATGAAGATGTACTCTGGGGTTGGCATTGGATCCACCCGTAGGGGTACACAGAGTGTCCATGACCCTACCCTCATAGTCTTCAAAATGTGGCTAACATCAGGTGTGTCAGAAAAAAGTGTAATGGTTTTCTTAATTAGGAAATGGCCCAATTAGGAAATAGTGCGCACATCATCATTAACAATGACCACACCATGCTAGCCATTAACTCTTCTGGCCCAAAAAGCATGGGAAACAGTTCCCAACCTAAATACGCACTGTGCCTGACATCAGGTGTGGCAGAAAAAAGTGTAACACTTTTCCCAGTTAGGAAATACTGCACACATCAAAGCATATACTACACATGAGTCAATGCTATTGGTAAATATCTGTCAACAAACATCCCAATGAGTGTTTTCTGCCTACAAAATAATAGGTAAATCCCCTATCCCTTATATTGAAAAAAAATCCCAAGTTTTTCTCTTAAATATAGGACTCCAGACACCCCTTGTGGCTGAAGAAATATATCCTTAGTCAACCCTAGCTGCAAAATATATGCCAAGTCCATCCCAGACAAGAAATATATTTCTACATTGTGACAGTCACAATTCAGGGTCCAGACATAAGAAATATATTTGGAGTCCATTCCAGTGAGGAAATATATTTTGGGGTGTGTGACACACTAGAAATATATTTAGTGTGACATTGGACAACAAAATATATTTAGGTAAAAGTGGAGATATATAAGCCCCAGAATATATACAATATAGATATACACCCTGACATTTAGTCCTGTAGTATTCATGGAGTTTGCAAGACTAATAGTCAGTTATCAGTGGGTGACTGAAGTGACTAAGAATCATCTAGATCCTTCTTACTCTTGCTACAATGTTCCTTCCTGTTGCTTACAAACATTACTTGGTCCAGGAATGTTTGTTTAGACCTGAGTTTCCAAACAAGAACTTGTAATCCAAACAACAGCTTGTGTTTCAAACAACAACTTGTAAACCAAACAAGTGCATAGTGTGTAAATACAAGTCGTGTTTGAGTGTGCTCGTTGACACGTCGAGTACAGTAACTACAGAATACAACTATTTGTAGTGTTTTCAGGTCCAGTTAAGTCCAGTTTTTTACCTCAAAATGATGCAACCGGTCCTAATCGGTCCACAATGCGAAAAAGACTGGTCCAGACCAGTTGCAACCAGTCTTTTGTTGTAAAATTTATTACACCACGGAAACTAAATATTACCTCACATACATTGTATACGTAGATAGATATTGTAATTCTCCGTAGACTGATCAAACATTTAACCAATTCCGTCAAGATTTGACTGAGGTAGGGTGAAAACAGAAAGGACGAC
>NW_001890332.1:0-3773 GCF_000143565.1 Laccaria bicolor S238N-H82 | reverse complement strand
TCTGAGGATCCCCTTGATTGTTGGCTATTGACAACACCCCAGGTTTCTGCCCAACCAATTTAGAAACCATAGAGTTTCACGTAGAAAGGAGGATTTCTGGATAGTTTAATCCCACAAAAAGGTCCCATACATAAGCTGCAGAGTAAGCTAGAGTAAGACACCCGCACAAGTTTTACCTCCGTCTTCCCAGGCTCCTAAAAGCAGCTGCTCGTTTCGCGATGCTTTCGTACTCAGGAGGAGAACTAAATATGTGATGGTTATATAATCTGATGGGGAAGACCAAATAAACAAACCTAGCTCGCGAGAGAGCTGCCGGAAAATGTACTCGGGGAGCTCCGAGATCATTGATTAACCCTAACGTTGGGTCCCAAATCTGCATCATGTGATCAAGAAACAGGCGCGTCACATTTCAGTCACTAACACATTTTGGAAAAAAATCCCCTGTATGGAAAATCTACAGCACTTTCACTTTATTTAGGTATTGTAAATTTGCCATTGGATAGTTAGGCCTCTTTATGGGTTGTACATACCAAGTACATATATAGTTTTGAACTTGACATGACATTGGACCTTGGAGACTCATAACGAGTTATTGTGGCCCATTGAATTTGCAGCACAGTTCTGCACCTTTCATCCTATGTGTTCCATAGCCTCTCCTCTGCCGCCAGACGTAGTATTTGGTTCACTGACTTTAAGAATCATTGATGCTTGAGCCGTCGAGGATCTGTCACGAAGGCCCAGAAAGGCCGTGGGTTTGTCAATGGGACCCAACATTAGGGTTAATCAATGATCTCCGAGCTCCCCGAGTACATTTTCCGGCTTTCGTTCTTAGGTTTGTTTATTTGGTCTTTCCCATCAGATTCTATAACCATCACAGATTTAGTTCTCCTCCTGAGTACGAAAGCCCTGCGAGACGAGTGGCTGCTTTTAGGAGCCTGCCGTCTTCCCACCTCATTCCGGTTCATCTTTCAAGGAGACAGTGCTGACCCTGCACTCGAATCAAAACAAGGCTGCCGCCTCTATTCAATTGTTCCCGGATGGACGTTAGTGGTGTGGCGAGGTGAACCGGTTAGTCTCTTGTGCAGACCTTAGCATTACAAATGATAGTCGATTAGGAATGTGTGTACCCAATGTGCACCTCCATCCTCTTTGGACGTTTCAAGCTGAACGGGGAAATCGGTGATCCCCGATCAGCCAATAAGATCGTTCGCACACGAGGGGTTTTGCGCGGACGGTTTTCGCTGTCCGCTTTCTAGCCCTTGTGATTATCGCACACTTGCCCTTGAACAAAATCCTAAACTCCTCCGATTTCAGTCTTTACCGTCTGCTGCCATGTCTTGAGTGGTCCTGAATCGGCATGTATGGGCTCTCATTGCATCGGTTTTTGCCAAAGAAACAGAACAAAAGTGAGTCCAGTTCACCAGTCAAATTATTTAGAACTGACTTTTAAGGTCTAGGGGTATGTCGGGGTTGAGCCTGGGATTGGCACTGGGATTGGTATCTCGGCCCTTGATACACTCTCCCACCGTTCAAGATAGGGGACACATGTTTACATTTTTGATTCAGGTACAGGTCTCCTGACAAGTTATATCATGTCAAGGCGCTGAGGAGAGCCCATTACCTTTGCACTCCCGATTCCACATCACCTTAGACATGGCGGCGCCCGCTCAGCTCATTGATTATGTGGCTGCAGAACGGCTTACCACGGTGCGTATCTACATGTCTACAAAATCGTCCTTCCCCTCTAACGAAAAAAAAAAACACAGTTGTTCGATGGTAAGCCGCCTACGACGATTTCAAAACTCTAAAGCTGATGAGTCTTCCACGCAGTTGCGGCGGCGATGCTGTTGGTATACGACTGCTCACTGACGTTGGGCATGGAGATTGAGTTTGTGTGGTCATCGCCATGGGGGTATATGACAGTGCTTTATATCGTTCAACGATATTTGCCTTTCTGTGACGCTATTTTTCTCTGTCTGCCTCGTGAGTACATAAAATCACTCTCTCTTTACAATGTTTCACCATTTTCTCTTCTAGCCCAATTGGCGATAAATATCGACCCATATGGTTGCCTTATCGTTCAAACGATACGAGGATGTATGCATTCTCTTTAAAACGTGGTCGTTTGGCTCATCGTTTCATAGGGATGATGATTTTTGGCTGGATTTTGTCCGAAGGTGTGAATTCTCTTCATTTTATTATAGCATGCCATCTGACGTCCTTAATGATGTATTGTTCCTAGCAATCTTGACCCTGCGCGTATGGGCAGTATGGAAACGAGATCGGCATATGGGTGTCTTTCTGATATTCCTAATTACGCTTAGTGTTTGAAAGTCCGGTTAGGTTAGGTTATTGGGTGCCCAGGGGCTCTAACCGAGACCGAGACCGGTTAGGGTTCGTTCCCAGACCCAAAATAACCTAACTGGACCGAAGATAACCGATGAAAACCGGTTAGTTGCAGTTACTAACCGGTTAGGACCGAAAAAATAGAAAATCGATTAAAACGGCGTATATTTCTCATATTCCTTGCAGTAAACATTATAGCCATGCGTCGTAGCTTTAAAACAAGCCCAAGAACGCTAAATTCGGCGAAGAATTGACAATTTTATAATAATATTCTTGAAAGCCTACTATTTTAGCCAATAATTTAGAGATTTGACCATAACTCTGTCAGATTTTTAGCGTTTCTCATGCTTTTAGATGCGTTTTGAAGGGGTATAATAGGGTCGGTTGTAACCGGTCATAACCGGTTTTTTAACGGTTAGTTAACCGCAAAATAACCGGTTATTTCATTTCCAGAATTGACTAACCACTAACCGTGGTCCGGTTTTTTTGCGGTTAGGTCCGGTCTGGTCTCGGTTATTTTCCAGTTAATTAACCTAACTTCCAAGCACTAATTACGCTCGCAACCGTGGCGGAGATATATGTGACGATAATCTTCTATCGCGACCTACAATGTTTGTCCACCATCTGTTATACTGAACTACTGAACCATCATCTCACCGCAACTGACACCCCATGTTAAGTTGGTGCAAAGCCATACCCAGAATTTGTCGGTTGCTTTTTCACCAGTGCAAGTCACATCGTGTACGTGAATTGGGTTGTATTCATGATTTACGAAGCTAGTAAGCATTCACTTCTACCCTGGTGTACGGCATCCGCAACTGATTGTCTCCCAGTAATACTGGTCTTGATGATAATTCCTGGAATTGCTTCCTGTAAGACCCATACAGTGCCTAGTTTTCCGCTTGCTCATAAGCGAGGTCTTTACCATCCCCCATGAGTTCCGGCGGAATCCGGCGGATTCCAAGTGGAATGTCGGAATTCCATGGAATTCCGATGGAAACTAGTTGGCTGGAGCCTCAGCCATTCTGGTTTCCAATTCCATGGAAATTCCAATGGAATCCGACGGAATCTGGTGGAAATGGTCGGAATCCGGGAGCCTCCCGGAACAGTTTCCATTGGAATTCCAACCAGATTCCATGGAATTCCAATGGAAAGTATATTCCAGTCAAATTCCAACAGATTCCGAGAGATTCCAATGGATTCCAATATTTGTTGTTGTTATTATAATATATAAAAAAATAAGTGGATGCATAAGGATCGAACTCTAGCCTCGGGAAAGGTCACGGGAAGTCCAAGCAGCAATATTTCCACTACACCATACAGCCGTTAAAATTCTACGAACATTTATTCCATACAACCCACCCTCACGGCCACCTTCCTAAACGAGTCGCGGCGTTCGCCGGCGTCACCATCACCATCAGTGTTTT
>NW_001890333.1:1731-3760 GCF_000143565.1 Laccaria bicolor S238N-H82 | reverse complement strand
TATAAGGAGGTTTGAATTTCTGACTTCAATAAATACAGCTCAAGTCACCTGACCTCTAGCTCAGTTCCGATCAGTGCTAATCAGTCTTGCTCAGCACTGATCAGCTCTGATCAGAGCATGTGGCAGAGGGTAAAGTACTGAAGACCTATTCAGAGTCCAGCAGAATCCACTGGAATTCCATTCAGATTCCGGCAGAATCCATTGAAATTCCATTCAGAATCCAGTGGAATCCATTGGAATTCCATTCAGAATCCGGCAGAATCCATTGGAATTCCATTCAGAATCCGGCAGAATCCACTGGAATTTGAGATTCCTACCATTCCGGCAGACTCCAGATGGAATTCCGACATTCTATGGGAGTCCGCTGGAGTCCGCCGGAACTCATGGGGGAGGGTAAAGTACTGGGAGGAAGTCACGGGATTTGGAGGCATCTCCTTTTTCCCTGTTTGTACGTAACAAAAACCCCAGTTAGTTTTCGTGATGAGACGAGAGGAGGAGGAAGAGGCTTACCATGTCCACATGGGAAACTTGTATACCAAAAAGTCACCTGCAGCGACAAATTCCTCTGTTCCTCATGGTGAGCACAAGGAACGTGATAGACGATTGTGAACGTACCGGATGTAGTACGACCGTTTTCTTTGAATCTGCTCCTCTTGAGAACCTAGGTGGCTGATCGGTGACAGTGAGATGATGGATCACGTATAATGAGGCTCACTGGGCTTACATACTCGCACATGGTGAATAGGCTGGATTGGTTGATATTATGGTTAGGATGGTGGAGGCGAACGATGCGGTTATGGACTTACTTGGAGGTTGATAACCCCAATGGATTCAATTTCATCACAAGGATCCAGTACTCAGTGACGCTCCATTTATCCGACTATTGCGTTGGCTGAAGCAGTGGGTAGCAATAATTCCATCCTCTGAAACTGTTGCGTTGTTCAGAGCTGGTTCAGAGTGAGTTTTCACTCCTCAAACCTCTGCTGACCAATCAAGCTTCAAGGACCCATCTTCACGCTTCACCATCATGCATCACGTTGAACAGCTCCCTGACCCACAAATCACCCCAGATAATACCTTCACTCTGTAGGCATCGCTTGTGAGTTCTTCTCAAGCTTCTTACCTCATACGAAGCTGATCATTCTAGTAGAAATAAAGAGAACCGTCCCCCACCTCAACTCTCAGTCTCTCAGTCGCAACGAATCTTCACCCCAGAAGGGATGTGCATCAGATTGTGGGTTTGCTTGTAAATGTGATGGCAATGAGATGCACGAGTTCACCCCCTCTCATTGGACATGTCATTCTGGTGAAACACTTCAAAAGGGCGTAGGCCCTTCCATACGATGGGACATTGATGTTTCAAGTCGAGGTGGATGTGTTATATCTGTTCTCATTTGTCTGTATGCTTACCATAACAGCAGAATGAAGATTACGGCGACGGCCACAACACCCAATGGTCAGGACAGTTCAACATGCTGAGGCCTCATCGACGGAGCTCCCCATATCTGATTTATCAATCAGGCTGCCAGAAAAGCGCTCCTCGCTGTTCAAGATGGACTAACCGACCCAATTTTGCCCGACAGTTTCCCACTGCCAGCTTCAAATCCAGTGCCCAGAACTACGAAGACATGCGATACTGCTTAGCGCGGAACGTAAGAAGCTTGTCTGTGTGATTAGGTGGTTTCTAGTATGTCTGTTCTTCCAGTTTTGCCAGCGGCGGAGGCACATGGGAATTTGCTGCTGCAATGGCCCATTGTGCAAATAGGCCACCGTTTGCCATCAAGAGGCTGGCTTTGTACTAACCTGAAAATGACAACAACCTCCCGACCCGTAGAAGCCACAAGAGAAGATGCCTTGGCATCGATGGTGTCCAAGATCTAGGAGCCGAAAGGGGCGCAGAGAGCCATTGCTCACTCATGCAAAGCAGTTACGAGAGGGCGGCAATGAACTCTCACAGCAATCACGTCATGCAACATGCGGTCACAGCTTCAAATGCACAGAGGAACAGTGGTGCCTTTGGACACCAATA
>NW_001890333.1:0-1361 GCF_000143565.1 Laccaria bicolor S238N-H82 | reverse complement strand
AGCCTGTTCATTAATCTTCCGCTTACCTTGAGCTTTCCACAAACAGAGGCTTCGCCTGTTGAGTGACTGCTCGCTTACATCCGCTTGGGCTGAGGTTTTCACACTCATGGGTTTGGTTCAGAGAAGAGTCATCTATGTGACTCCTCTGGAAACCAGTCAGTCTGCTCCTGGGTAAAAGGAAGAAGAGTGGCTACCGCCTTCGAAGGGAAAACCTGCCAGTTTATGGCAATAGCTTTTGTGTAGGTGGGACTATCTCAAGTGTTCCTTCGATTCCTAACCTGGTTCGTTCCTATTTCTTGGGATACAAGATACGAAGAGGGCGAAGTCCCTTCCATGGTGAGACACTCTGGGCAGCAAAATCAAAAACTTTCTTGGAGGACACAACATGTACATATTTAGATCAGAGAATCGATTTATTTCCAATTGAACATTGAACATTCACCAGCATTCACCTTGCTTTACTATGTGGCCACAGTACGTAGTCGCTGCCTTCGAGAAGATAAGTCCAGAAGTGGACGAAGATATCTTCTATGGACCCTGGATCAGCGTCCTCAACCACTGTTTCCCAATCAGCAAAGCAAGGGGGCCCCAGGATTTGAATGCTGAGCCGGGGGTTAGGGGGGGGGGGGGGGGAGGTCTTCGACGGCTTAAAAATTTTTACTAAGGGTAGATGAAATTTCTATTTTTAGCACCCCTTGGTAACGGGCTGATGTGCCAAGCTCGTCGAGACTGACATTGAGCTTCATTCAAAGACCTCAGTACACTGTATTAGTCAAAAAAAATGGAATCTACTGTTCATCTTGCTGCAATACCACAATGGCAAAGGCAAAGGTATGGATATCTATTGCTGAACGTTGAGAGGTCTTTACACTCCCCGGGGTTTTCCATATGGAATCCATGTGGAATGGCTGGATTCCACCATCCCTTCCATGGATTCCATATGGAATATTTTTGGCTGAGTCCCCAGCTATTTTTTTATTCCATATTCACTATGGATTCCATGGATCATTCCAGGTGGATTCCATTGGATTCCGTGGACCGTCCAGTGGGAAAATTCCCTCACATGAGATCATAAACATGTGAGATATACATGTGATCTCACGTGGGAGTACAAATGTGATGCCATTGTCACGACGTGTGACGTGGCTTCCTTTCTCCCAACCACCACCACCAGCACACACAACGGCAAACGGCGACGACCACCCACAACGACGGCAAACGGCGACGACGCCCACAACAACCACCTACCACCATGAACAGACGACGACGGACAGCGCACAACGACCACCAAACGACACGAGCGCCCACACCACCATCCCATCACTCCCCACCAACGACAAGCGAGGCCCACCATGTCAACG
>NW_001890334.1:2487-3891 GCF_000143565.1 Laccaria bicolor S238N-H82 | reverse complement strand
CAATTAAATATGAAAGAGGCAATGAATACACCTGACCTAGGGAATGAGATATTTATTGAAATTGCACAACATTAATTATGAAAAGTACAATGAAAGCATTGAGATATTCCTAATGAAATATTCAATGAAAGCTGTACACAATTCAATGAAAGTGCACATCATTAATTATGAAAGAAGCAATGAATACATATAACCTAGCTAATGAAATATTTATTGAAATGCACAATGAAAGCACCCAGAATTGATAATGAAATATTCAATGAAAGCGCACAGCATTTAATATGAAAGAGGCAATGAATACACCTGACCTAGGGAATGAGATATTTATTGAAATTGCACAACATTAATTATGAAAAGTACAATGAAAGCATCCAATATTCCTAATGAAATATTCAATGAAAGCGCACACAATTAAATATGAAAGAGGTATTGAATACACCTGACCTAGGGAATGAGATATTTATTGAAATTGCACAACATTAATTATGAAAAGTACAATGAAAGCATCCAATATTCCTAATGAAATATTCAATGAAAGCGCACACAATTAAATATGAAAGAGGCATTGAATACACCTGACCTAGGGAATGAGATATTTATTGAAATTGCACAACATTAATTATGAAAAGTACAATGAAAGCATCCAATATTCCTAATGAAATATTCAATGAAAGCGCACACAATTAAATATGAAAGAGGCAATGAATACACCTGACCTAGGGAATGAGATATTTATTGAAATTGCACAACATTAATTATGAAAAGTACAATGAAAGCATCCAATATTCCTAATGAAATATTCAATGAAAGCGCACACAATTAAATATGAAAGAGGCATTGAATACACCTGACCTAGGGAATGAGATATTTATTGAAATTGCACAACATTAATTATGAAAAGTACAATGAAAGCATCCAATATTCCTAATGAAATATTCAATGAAAGCGCACACAATTAAATATGAAAGAGGCATTGAATACACCTGACCTAGGGAATGAGATATTTATTGAAATTGCACAACATTAATTATGAAAAGTACAATGAAAGCATCCAATATTCCTAATGAAATATTCAATGAAAGCGCACACAATTAAATATGAAAGAGGCATTGAATACACCTGACCTAGGGAATGAGATATTTATTGAAATTGCACAACATTAATTATGAAAAGTACAATGAAAGCATTCAATATTCCTAATGAAATATTCAATGAAAGCGCACACAATTAAATATGAAAGAGGCATTGAATACACCTGACCTAGGGAATGAGATATTTATTGAAATTGCACAACATTAATTATGAAAAGTACAATGAAAGCATCCAATATTCCTAATGAAATATTCAATGAAAGCGCACACAATTAAATATGAAAGAGGCATTGAATACACCTAACCTAGGGAA
>NW_001890334.1:0-1319 GCF_000143565.1 Laccaria bicolor S238N-H82 | reverse complement strand
AATCCGGTTGCGCGCAGATCGAAGTTATTGAGCTGAGCATCTGCGGGCATCTGCGAGCATCAGTGTACCTCGCTGAGATGCCATATTTCTTTGGTATTTCTCAAGTATTTCTTCGTATTTTCTTGAGCACCATGATTATCCTTCTAGTTTAACGTGTATAAATTTCTCTGGTTCTTTTGGAACACGTTAGTTCGTGCCTATAGGTCTGTACTAAAACCATTTTTAGGCAGAAAGGTACAATTTTTGTCTGAGGCCATGACTACTAGTCAGCCTTTTTCTGCTTTAATGGACGCGGTTGTGGTTGAGTTTTTTTCTTGAGACTTGTGACTAGGGCTGGTTCCGTAAAGTCAATGTACTTAGGTCTGAACTAGATCGAAATTAGTCAATGTCAGTCTCACCTCTTGTTCAGACTCACTCCCCGCTCTCTTCTTCCCATCCCAATTTGATTCCACACCAAACGAGGGATCCAAACGTCCCATGCCCTGTGAAGGATCTCCGCCTCGCTATACATCTTGAAGGTGGGGTTTTTTGACATTCGGCAAATATGTGTGGACTCAATGGCATGCCTGCGTTCCTCCTGCGATACACTTGCGTTCAGCTTGCGGTACACTTGAGATGCATCTGCGACACACCTGCGACACATTTAAGATACAGTTGCAATAATTAGTGCCCATTGCGAGACTTGCGTACACCTGCGTGCAACTTGCGCATCACTTGCGATACACCTGCGAGACACATTTGCGAGCATCTGCGCACAAAATAGATATTTGCGAACCACCTGCGGTCAAATTGCGAGTTGGCATAAGTAAATATCAGAGAAAGTAAAAGGAAAAAGAACCAAAACTCTAGTGTAGAACAACGTATTCCGGACTTGTATGGCATATGTACTCGCAGTAGCGCACACTTCGAGTTCTCAATTTAAGATTACATTTCTTTTGATTTGAATTGACGAAGTGCTGTTAGACATCTGTGTGACACCTGCAACACCTGCGATCCTTTCTGATTATCTGCGAGACGCTTGCGGTCACCTGCGAACGGGCGACCACAAGTGGCACGCAGATTTCTATATGCCCAATGTGAAGTCAGTCATGTAATGGTGTAATATATGAATGAAGAAACTGACCTATTTGTTGTTGCTTTGCAGACAGCGTACGCTGGCGGCCTGACGACGTTGGTTCCACTTCAATTGGAACAGCAGCAGTAGCCTTGAGGGTAGATGTGCGGGTAGAACGAGCCATGGCTGAACAAAAAAAATGAGCGAAAGGCTGCAAAGAGTGTGAGAGGGGGATAAAAAATGGTACGCAGAAGTTCAAATGATG
>NW_001890335.1:2352-3718 GCF_000143565.1 Laccaria bicolor S238N-H82 | reverse complement strand
CGCGAATTTTCGCTTGAAGAATCTGATGCGCTCGAGCCTCAAGAAGGACCCTGGATTACATACAGGGTTTGCGTACTTCCCTGAAGACGCGCCGTACCAAAAACATATTTTAAAGTATGCCACCCAAAAGGATGTACGTAGTGCTCTCGTTTACTCTGTGCGGGTATTGATTTTATTAAAGATTAGCACCTGCAGTGGCTTCAAGACGTTGGCAAATGCAGAGACACAATTCTCGGCCGGTTTACGCTCAACCGGCGTAGGAATGTGCCTCTGCGCTAGACATGAAATCATTCGCCCTGGGGGCGTGGGAGACCTTCAGAAAGGCGAACGGTATGTACCTCTTGAGTTGAGCCAATATGCCGGAGCTGATTTCCACTGACTTAGGTACTGCAATATGGATTTCGTGTTACTATCTGCCCTCGCTCCGCTCCTCGTCGCTTCGGTTTTCATCTCCTACGACATCGCTTGCCAATTCAAGCTTGGCTTCGAAACACGAATGCCCAAGTTACCGAAGGGTTTACATATTCCGCCGGACGTACAGCTCGACTGGGGCATCCCTAAGTGTCACTGCCCCATGCATAAGGTGCCTTGCCAGGCGCCCCATTCGCTAAATTTCAAGCCTGGTGTGGGCCGCACTGATGGTGAGGGAATTGAACGGAGCTGGGCCGAGATGAACCGTGTCGCGAATAGTACGAAGGAAATGGGTCCCGGGTCACGGCACGACACACTCGATGACCACTTTGAGCACCACAACTTTAGGAAGTATGTTTCGCTCGGTAAGTAATTCATGGAGCTTCGATGATCGATTATATGCTGACTACATTTTCAGGAAGGACCTTACATAGCCGCTTAACTCTTGCGATACCTGAACAAAAACGTCAACAAGCCATTTTCGACGACTTTTGTTCATCGCTCAAGGAGAACGGGCTGGAGGATAAATGGTTGAAGATGGTCTTAGAGTGGGAGAAAGACCCAAAGAAGCCGAATCCGTACATCTCGGTGGTAACCCGTACGTTTTGTCGCCATCTCTTATCAAGTAAATGCTTAACTGAGTGGTTTTAGATGCCTCCCAGACCGAAGTGAAAAAACAGCTTCTTGAGGAAGAAAAGCGCGCGGTGACTGCTGGCGTGCCTCAACTACACGATACCGGGCCTACAGGGTTCATCTCAATGGGCCTGGTTGTTGAAGAATCTCAGTAAGCCGTCTATTCTGCTCCTCATTAAATATATATGCTAATTGTGTACAAACATCTAGGCGGCGGATTATTTGGGATTCTAGGCACTCAGCCGAGCTCACGACAAACCAGGATAATGAACTGCAGCGCCGTCGTCTGCTACTTCTACGCCACGTCAAGCAGTTCCGTAAC
>NW_001890335.1:0-1550 GCF_000143565.1 Laccaria bicolor S238N-H82 | reverse complement strand
GAAGCGAAAGGCAGAGCGGCTGGATTTGGGGCAAGGAAAGAAGACTGTTTCATGGATCTGGACTACGGTAGGGGCGGTTGGCGATGATGACGATGCCGTGCTTCATGAAGGTAAGCAGCCGTCAATACGACAGGATTTACAACCGCTGATTAATTGCCAGCGGTGCGGATTGAATGGGCCAAAGCCCGTGCACGGTGCTTGCGCTGGACAGAAGAAGTCCACTTGCTCAAGGAAGAGATGCGGAGGGTTCGGAAAACCCTGGAGTGGAAAGCATCGTGGTGGGATGCTCGGCAGCCTGGCTGGCAAGCTTTGGATAAGCCAATGGGGGAGGGAGTAAGGGCGTATGCAAGCCGGCAGGCGAGCATCCAGAGAGCCCTGCACGCACAGTTTACACGCCTGTGGGACACGCCGTGGACGCCTATAGTGAGCGCGGATGAAGCCAATGAAGGCCCTGGGTGTGGCATTGACCCTGTGCTTGAATCCCTGGCGGAATGCGACGAGGATTAGTGTTTTTTTGGTCCCCATTGAATATATCTTGTTATTTACAGTTGTTTATTTCTAAGGCTATGACATCCAAGGTCTGGTCCTCCAATCCATCAATCACTTCCCCCCGACGGAGGCGGAAAGTGTTCAAGAACAAGCATTAATATGTCAACATATATCTGATATATTTTATTCAACTTCTATAGTGGAGGAACAAGTGGGAGATTCGAAAAACCATCAGAGCTCCAAAATGGGAGATTGTTTGATATTGTTTGCTTCTAAGGCCACGACATACAAGATGAATCCATCAATTTCCACTGATGCTGGAATAACAGGAGCATAAAAAAACAACGGAAAGGACAAAATATTATCTGTATTCCAGAAGGGGAGACTAATTTCAACTAAATACAGTAAAATGAGAAACCAGAATGACCTGCATAGACCCAGCTGGGTGCAGGCACTCCCTGAGTAATAGGGAAAACTGCATTATCCCAGGGAATAAGGCATAGGCCTACAGCCAAGGGTGCCATCCGTGGATTCCATGATTACTGGGATACGCACGAAGCCTTTAATGTGAGTACCTGTCTCAGTCAGTTGAAAAATCTGCATCTGATAGCCCTGTTGAAGAGGTGGCCGATTCTTCAACGACAAGTAGAGTTCTTTGGAGATCAACGTGATGACAGCGCAGGAGTCAAGGCGAAGGTCGATCTCGGGGTTGCTTGCTGTCGCTAATCGCCCTCTGGTGGATAGCACGGAAACGCCCACGGCAGAAGCTCCTGGTTTCGTGACTCTAGCTTTGGGCACACGGACTCGTCTTAGTGGAGCTGGTGGCCCTGGTATATCGTGGAAGGGAAATGTGAAGTCTTTACTCGCGCTTGATGACTCTTCTGACTTGATGCCTGTTGCGTGGAGGTTGTATGCGTAGCGTTGATCCATGGGGGCTTCGTGTACTGCGGGTGGAGGCTCCTCTCTCTTCGATTCGTCCATGTCTTCAAGAATGTAGCGGGAATCCGTCAACTTTGGCTTCGCTCGAGCTTCAGCATCTTCCTCGTCTTCTTCCTCTACCA
>NW_001890336.1:2538-3886 GCF_000143565.1 Laccaria bicolor S238N-H82 | reverse complement strand
TGAAACTGGAAACTTTTAATTTCTAGCGTCGCGTCTGAATCAAGACCGCCTTCTTAATTACTTCTCTTCCTCCCATGGTTTCAAGCTGCGCGCTCGACTTACATACCATCAAAAGTATCAAAGAAAGCTCTTCGTCAAACTCACTAGTATGTCGATGATGAGGCATGTCCCTACTTAGATTTGGCAGATGTATAAGAAACGCAAGGCATCTTTTTGAATGGCTGAGGAGGATCTCACGAACGACTGGAATAACCTCATGCACGACATTGAACATCATTTTCTTCGCCGCATCTGACAATACTGTTGACAAAAACCTGCCCCAGCACCTTTTTAATGAAGTTCAAGCAGCCGACGTCCCCATGCCAATGCTGTTAACCACATCATTGTTGAGGCATTTCCACATGTCTGGCTGTGGAAAAGGTGGATAGGTAGGCTTCTGAGAGCTTCAGTGGCAATTGCTGATTTAGTCTGATAGATATTCCCGGGATTCGGAAAGGCGGAGCTCGAGTGCTTCTTTGCGATTATATTTCCCCCACTCATTCGCCCACTGGTTTCATAGGTACCACTGGCATGAAACCCGCTATACGTTGTCTTGCTCGTTGTGGACATATTGCAGGTCTTATCAAGAGGAGACTTGTGGTGTCCTGATGTGCTGTTACTTTGTTTGTTACCACTCCAGCGTTTCTGGCCCTCTTTGACTCACTTATGTACACAGAACATGCTAAGCGAACGACAATGACAGGACTCGATGTCGTATGCACACTGAAACATTCAAAGTGCACGCAATATGGTTTTGGTGCATAAGCCCACCTACATCGGATTTTTGTTGTGAATTTGTTTGCTCTATTGTTTTGAGATGCACAATTAGGCCCAACAGCAGGAGGGGTGAAAATTACGGGTATGTGGTTTTGTCTTGTTCGTCTTTTGTTGGCTGCTAATATGAATGATGCTCCATTCTCTTACATGGACAGTGGTCTCGACTATTTGCCCTGTTTTGGTCATTGGCCGTAAGCCTGACACACACCTCACATTATGCATTGTTTCTGAGCTCTCTTTTTGTCGGTTCCTCCACCAGCTTTCCCGAAGTTGCCGCTTTCAATGCCTCAACGCCTTATCTCCAACTTATCTCCTATAGTGTACTCGCCATATGACATGCTCTCCAACAGCCCTCCCCTGTAATACGTGGTTGTTTTTAGCTCTATCATAAAATTATGTACATAGGANAGTTTTATTCCTACGAAAATTCAATCATCTGTTGCAGGACAGCAGGAAATATTTTGATGGACAATATTATATTGGGTGACTTTCCGTAACTCANATCTATAAAAATGAATAAATTTGACCCTTA
>NW_001890336.1:0-1327 GCF_000143565.1 Laccaria bicolor S238N-H82 | reverse complement strand
CATTGTCCGACAATCAATCCCTGAGCATCCCATCCAAATCAAGCAAGGCATCAAGATCTATCAAGATGCACCAACCTATGTAGCTGGTCTCCTGAAGAACTATTCACTACATCTTTCTTGTATTTCTCGAGAAACAATAGGGATTCAACAGTGGAAGACAGACAAGTCATTTTTCATTTGAACCGGGCTTTGTAGGACAGTTTTTTTCATCATGTTAACAATGTATGCAGCTCTCCTTCAAACCACACACCCAGGCATCCGATTGCACGTAAGTACAGCTTGTCTTCATGTTATTGGTCAGTTCTCCTCACTGAATTCTGTATCAATTGAGGCTGGAGGTGCAGTGGGCATGGAATGAGGTTGAGTAGAGAGATCTTAAATGAGATCTGCGTCACCAAAGAAGAATTGTACAGATTTGTGTTGCTTGGCTTATGGTTTAGAAAAATGACTGAATATATTTTTGAGCTCTGCCCATCAAACATTTAGAGAATAATCTGGGTTTCTAGACCTTATGGGAAGTTATCCAGTAGTTAATTATAATTAACTTTGGCATTGATGATCGGCAGTGTACAAATATCGGTCTTAGCCGTGATTTTGAAGCTGGCTGATCCCTGTTGCCATAGATTCACTTCGGTTCACTTCATGGCAACTCTACACACTGGCAGTGCATTAGTTTACTATGGCAACAGGGAGTGGTCAGCTTCGTTTTCTCAGCAAACGCCGTTATTTGTCCACTTGCCGAGTTGCTGCCGCACATAATTATTACAAAATACTGTTTTCCCATGATAATTACCCTACTTGTGGCTTGTAAATGTGAAGCATCCACTGAAAACAACAGTTCTGAGAGTGCATCAGTGATGATGGGCACACCATTTCCTGCCTATTTAGTGTGGAAATTTGTTTGTCAGCTTTGTATCATGGTACTTAACCTTCTGAATTGTTTTACTGATGTTACCCAGCTCTCAGCCTGTTGCAATCTATGAGGTTCAATCCAGGTCAAAGGATTAGTAAAAAAATGCATTGGAATTTTTTTCATCTCATGGTTCCATCTGCAGCCTTTGAAATTTTCCAAACTGGTGCAAGGTAGCTGAGAAAATCTTTTGAATATCCTTACTGCAACTCAAATTTAAGGACTATGGGTATGTATATTTCAATCTCTGACTAGTATGGCAACAGGGAGTGGTCAGCTTCGTTTTCTCGGCAAACACCGTTATTTGTCCACTTGCTGAGTTGCTGCCACGCATAATTATTACAAAATACTGTTTTCCCACGATAATTACCTTACTTGTGGCTTGTAAATGTGAAGCATCCACTGAAAACAACAGTT
>NW_001890337.1:2278-3703 GCF_000143565.1 Laccaria bicolor S238N-H82 | reverse complement strand
TAAAGGAGATTCTTCGTGGTCAAGAAAAGTACAGTGTGAACGAAGCCAGCGTGCTTGGGAGTCAACTTGCTTGGAGACTTTTGAATAAAAGGTTTTAAGGACACAGTATCATTTTAGACGAGACAGCGTACTCGTACCCTTGGTTTTGGAGCGTAGTGACATAATAAAAACTCACGGGAGTCATAAAAGTCAATTAAAGTCGTGTTTTGTGTTAATAAAAGAAACTGTGATCAAAGAACTTTGCATTTAAGAGACCAAGTTCCCAGAAAGATATACTTTGTTCTATTGAACTATTCTAAACCACACCTTATAATAAAAACCCAATTTTGAACGAAAACTCTTGAGACTTGAACCTAAGAAGACAAAAGTGGTATTTCTTAATACCAAAGGCCCTCGAACTCTTGCACCGAGATTGTGATAGTGTGTGTGTGTGTGTGTGTGAGTGAGTGTTAGGTGTTTAGGGTTTTCCCCCGACGCGCTTGATCCTTGTTTGCGTGTTTCGCACTTTCACGTTCATCCCCGTGCAAAGCATATCATCTGGAGCCCACCGCGAGGGTCTCCTTTTGTTTTTGATAAAGCAAAGACTTGAAAGTTTAGTGATCTACGGGATCATTTTATTTGAACGAAAGTTTAAATTAAAAACCGCTAGCGTTTGAAGCAATTTAAATACTAGTGCAGAGCCGTTCACCACGGCACCAAAAATCAGACAAACAGCGAATTCTATTAAAGCAGGGGAATCGTCAGGTTTACCACCTCCACCTAAACGAAAAGCTAAGCAACCTGCAACAGCAGTAGCGCAAAGGTTTCCGTTAAGAACAGAGACAGTATCCCAACCGCCTCCTCGCGTGACTCGTAGAAAAACTGTTAGGGCATCTGATAATATAAACCCGAACTCGTTAGCCCAAAGAAATATTACAAACATGCCAGATAATACCCAAGATGAAGCTCCTGCCACTGGAGGCAGAAGATCGTCTAGACCGATGCCATTGCCAGGCTCTCGAGGAGCCCCTAACTTTGACAAGGAAAAACCCATTGAAATGTTGAGATTCATTGAAATGTTGGATTCATTGACCAAATGGAGGACTTGTTCAAAGAGCATGGTATCGATGATGATCAAGAAAAGAAGAAACAGTTAGGAAGGTATACGGACCAGATGACGGAATTTGAATGGCGAGCATTTGACACGTTTGCTCCCGAAATTGAATACAAGGAGTTTAAACAGGCGTTGATCGATGACTATCCAGAGGCAAAGAATGCTGGAAAAGGAACACTAGCAAATTTGAGAAAAATTTGTAATGACCATCAGCGCATTGATATTGATGACATTGTTGCACTTAAAAGCCTCACTAGAGGTTTCCGGGCAGAACAAAAATTACTCTTGGTGCCACCTGCCTTGGTGAGCAACAGAGAATTGGTAGAACTGTT
>NW_001890337.1:0-1557 GCF_000143565.1 Laccaria bicolor S238N-H82 | reverse complement strand
TGAATTGTCCTCATAGGGAAGAACATATTAGAACGGGAAAAATTAAAATGTCCGGTCATAAGATGTTTTTCGCGCTCACAGGACAACCAGTACCTAGAGGGACAAATGGGAAGTCTGCTAAAATGATTGTTGAGGAAGCTAGCAATAAAGATATGATGGCGCAAAGCAATATGTTTGCATCGCCTGGAGAAATTTACACACAGAACAGCGGAGAGCCAGGTATCGTCCAGTTGGGAATAGATGCTCGAGTTAAATCAGTATACACCAACCAGATTAGAGATTCGAGAGATGATCTTTTAGATAAAATGGCTACTCGAATTGATACGCTGTTGGGTAATAAAGTGCCGGCACAGGTGGCACGTCCATCGGCACAAGAAGTTGACATAGTTAACAATATGAAAAACATTCTGTCATATTTTGAGGAACAGCAAGGTCAAGGTCAAGAAGCTGCAAGTTATGTAGCTACTAGACGCAGTCAAGCTGATACTCAGGGACAGCAGGGTTTCTCATAGGTTCAAGGATTGAGCGATCTGGTAGGAATGCGGCCAATACCAGAAGTAAGAAAGCTCTTGAGAACCAAACTAAAGCTAAAAACCGCAGACAATTAGCAGAATTCGAAGATTCTGATGATGAGCAAGAAGAAGAAATTGAAGAAATGGAGGAAGAAATTCCGCCTGTAGTAATTAAAGAAACCCAGAAAACTATACCAAAACCGAAAGGGAAGCCTAAACCACTTCTCCCAAGGGATGATGAAGAAGAGGATCCAGTGCCTAGGCATAAACAGTTACCATACTTAAATATTCCTGACCTGAATGATCCTAGACAAAAAGAAGAAATAAAGATTGATAATTTTGAGCCAATTATTGATACTGAGAAAAGACCTGTTTCTTATAAACACCAAGCACCAATTGAGAATGTGACACATGAGAGAGAGGCTTTAGCGAATCTCTATAATGCCCCAGTTACACTGACGGCAGAGACTTTGATAAGCATTTCCCCAGGTATTAGACACGACTTGATTAAAGCTTTATCTAAGAAAAGGATGCCAGTACAACAAGCTCAAAACCGAAAAGTTACTATGATGGAAGAGCCTGACGTTGATGCGGTACCGTTAAAACCTACAAAATTTGAATTGGAGGCAGACGCGATATCTATTAATGATTTAAATATAAAAGCGGCTTTTATAGTGACAACAAGAGATGAAGGAAATGTGCCAAAAGGGTCTATCATAATCAGTGATCCAGTAGCGCAATACCTGCAGAGTTTAGGTCCATCTGAGAAACCGAAACAAATCTATGTTGCAAAGGAGTCTCATGCATTACGAACCGTCTTCCCAGTAATTAATAGAATGGGACAGATTGAATGTTTGTTAGATGCTGGTTCTCAAATTATTGCCATGGATGTGGAAGTGGCTAAGAAATTGGCCATCTCATGGGATCCAGACATAAAAATTCAAATGCAGAGTGCAAACAGGACAGTTGAACAGACCCTGGGTCTTGCTAAAAATGTACCTTTTATCTTTGGAACTATAACAGTATACTTACAAGTCCACATCAT
>NW_001890338.1:2749-3691 GCF_000143565.1 Laccaria bicolor S238N-H82 | reverse complement strand
TCGGCAACTGGGTATGCTCGGTGCTGGGGTTTCCTCTTCATCACAATCGCTCCAGTCATCGTCATCCACAATATTCTCTGAGAGTGGTGGATCATGAATAGTTCCTTCATTAATTTCCAAGTTGGGAAAATGGCCTTGACTGGCCTCGGAAAACTCTTCAAGTCGCTTGGACAGCTTCTCTCGACGTTTCATTATCTCCAGCTTCTGATCGGCACTTGGACGACTGCCTTGAGCCTTCACAAAGGCGGCCAATTCGGCTCTGGATTGTTCAATGTTTGAATCTAGCAATATTTGACTTTACTCACTGGGCTTCCTGAATTTTGATACCGGTGTTTACCCATCCAGTTAACCCCGGCTTGACCTTGCCTGCCTGTTCTTTAGTCATAAGTTTTAGCCGAATGCCCTTTTCGGTCTCGGCTGATTGAATGATTTTACAGCTGGCCTTTGTGATGGAAAACTTGGTCCTTACCTTCCTTGACCTTGACGTAATAGATGTCCATGGCGGAAAGGTCCTTTGCCTGGTTCAAATTTGCCGTTTTGATCTGTTGCTCCCATTCTTGAATCTGTTCCTTACTTGCTGAGGCACTTAATTCTTCAAGAGCCTGGAAGCTCTCGGAGAGCCCGAGTTTTGCTCGCTTCCACTTCTTGCAAAGGCTACTCACTTGACATTTATTAGCTTAGAAGCAATGTAAAAGCAGTTGAAAATAGATACCCATATTGATCATTTTTTTCCAGTTATTATCCAGCATGTGAGCATCCAACACCTCCGATCTATGGGCCAAAGTCATTGTCTGGGTGGTGCGACCGACCTCGTTGAGAACAGCCCACAAAGTCTCCAATATCTCTCCATCTGTTTGACCGGCCCTGGGGATGACTGTTGGGGCAAATCATGGAAAGCATATTTCTTGATGGCCATGGACATGGAATAAGCTGATCCCGGCT
>NW_001890338.1:0-1784 GCF_000143565.1 Laccaria bicolor S238N-H82 | reverse complement strand
ACGACGGTCATGACCCGGCCACCATTGTAAATACGGTCCGTTGGTTTTGGATCAGCCGAAGTGCTGGTAAGGTCTTCCATGTCAAACCATTCCTCTTCGTCAATGTCAAGCTCGGCACTCAAGTTGCTGCTTCCATTCGGGCACCGATCACCTTCGTGACCAAGTCGAATAACCAAACCCACTTTCCACAGCCAGCTCGGCTCATAAAAGGTGCCGGTCCAACGTTCAATCCAGTGGAAAGGGTCCCTGCAGTGGGATGTTCGGCAACATTCTGCACAATATGCTGTGCCGGCAAAGCAATCGAGACATCGCCAATTTGCCTCCTTCTTGCAAAAGATACAAACCTGCTTTGACGCTTTCCTATCCAAAAATTCATGGAGGTATAGATTACGCTTAGTCTCTTTCCAAACCCTCATGTAATCATTGGATGACTGATAGTGTATTAGCGTTCAGTATATGAATATATTGGAAGAGGAATTTCACATTTCTGTAAGGTTGATGATCCTCAAGAGGAGGAGCATATTCAACGTATGGCAAATCTTGGTGTTCCCTTTCAATGTCTCTTTCCAGATGGCTGCAGTTACGTTTTTTCACGGGGGAAAATGGCAGAGAGGGAATAGTGGAGGAGGGAAAAGACCTCCTTCCATTTTTTATAACAAGCCTGTTGAAGTGAGGATTAGCGATGTTGCTGTGTGCTTTTCTTCCCATGTTTGTCGACTGTTGAAATGGCCAAAGGATATAATGATGATGTGTAGTGGGAATGAGGAAAATGTGGGCGTAGTGGGAAAGAGGAAAATGTGGCCGTCGAATAGCAAATGCAAACATTCATAACAGATTTGCAAATGCAAACATTCATAACAGATTTGCATTTCCAGCTACGTAAAAATTCCTGGAGTTTGTCAAATGTTTTCCAACTTACAACAGACCAACTCTACAATTTATGCAAGAAGGGAGGCCAATGTGAAGAGACTCACTCTGGAGCCAATGTGAGGAGACTCGCTCCGTATTTGATCCAACCAGTCAGGCTGTTGTATCCTTAAAAAGTTGGCAGTAAGACTGGGATGAGCACACACCCAAGCCATAAAAGCCGGCCAGCAGGACTGGATAATAGTCAATTAGAAACACAATCTCATATTTCATACACTTCGCATACTCTTTAACGGCGGCTTCTTGTGAACTTTTAATTTTTATCACCTTCAATATGACTGCAAAATATCAAGATCTGTATGTCGCTGGCAGCCTCATCATACATTGGTATAAAGGTAGCTTCAATATATACCACCATAACTGTGTTACCAGTTTAGTTACTTAGATGGACCGACGATAATTACAGACAGACATAATTACAGAGGAAGCTAATTAAGGTTTTGTCCTGTGATGCGATCATAACTGTTCTGCTATTTAAGCTATTTAAGGTTATTAAGGTCTGTTCTTTTCCGTTTCGTGTTCGATCTTCCGTGCCGATCAGTTATGTATATTTTTGATAGATGATATATAAAGTAATTCCCTTTCCCGAATCAGGGGTGATTGTTTGTTCATTGTATTTGGCATGAGTTGTTCTCCCTCTCTGCTCCCGACTACCATTTTCCATCTACCTCTTTGCTCCCAAATACCATTAATTATATCATTATGAGTACTCATTCTCAATCCCCTGAACCATCTGCCCCACTTTCCAGTCAAACCAAGCACCATGGGTCCGGGAGGCATTGGACCGACGAAGAAAGTGCTCTGTTGGAAAAACATCGGGAGGAGTACAGAGACGCCAACGACGCTGCTCGTGCTGA
>NW_001890339.1:2166-3687 GCF_000143565.1 Laccaria bicolor S238N-H82 | reverse complement strand
TGGACGTCTTGTTCCTGTGGAGATAATGCGTCAAATGTGTCAAGTCCTCCCACAGCCGAAACCTTTTTCTGGTTCTCTTCCACGACTACCTTGAGCAGCACCTCCACGGTCCACGTATTCGCTTCCCTCTCCCCTCTAACAATCCGCTCGCTCTCAACCTTCCACTGGCGTAATCCTCGCGCAACCTTCTTTTGATCTGGTGCATGGTCTGTTCCATTCCCTGTGAATTTTGCGGGTATCGCGCGAGGGTTCACTGGATTGATCTTCCCCCGCGGACTGTCACTATAAGTCTCGTTAAAGGTTGAGTTTGTTTCTTTCCAGCCCATAATCTGGGTTTCTGCTGTGTGATCTTTTGACGATGTGAGGCCCAGGAATCGAGTTACGCACTCAGAATCGGGGGGGTCACGATGGTCATTCTGGCTACCCAACTCCGTGGAACTTGCACCAGTCGCGTTGTACAATGTTGTTCGGTAATTGAAGTGCTTCGATTCATAGTTAACATTCCGTAACGTTGTTCCATCTCCACTCAATGTTATGTCTGAAGAAATGTGAGCTTTATCTTTGATCAGGTCAATTGACTTACTTTGCGAGTGATTAGCTTCATCAACTATTTGCATTTCTGCTGCAATACCACCCTCCAAAACTACGCTCCCAACTGTTCTTTTGCTGATTTTGTCCGGCACCTCGATACCAAAGTGTTGTGCCACAACATCGATAGCCTTCCCTACATGCTTCACCGGAATGTTGCATTCAATCAGGTTGCGAACAAGGATTCGAGCATCGTCAGTTACTACCCCGTCCTCCTTGAGGCGACGTCTTGAGGTTAACGCAAGTGCATCTACAACCTCCGCTGACTTCGATTTCGCAGTCAAAGCCCGGGAAGCTTTCATTTGAAGGGCTTTGTTTTGTTTGCAAAGGTGTTCATTCGAGTCTTGAAGGTGAGACGTCGTTTTGGCAGTTTCCTCTTGTTGTTTCTTGATTAGTCCCTCCATTTCCCTTTGTGCCACCTTCATCTCGTCCCGTTCGGCCTCCATCTCCTTCAGCTTTTCCTCAAGCATCTCCTCCTTGACTTTCCTTCAATTATCTCGTCGACGGTTGTTATCGCGTTGACGGCGTGCGTCAGTAAGCAGGTTCTCGGTCTTCTGGAGCTGCAACTGCATCACTGAAAGGTCGCGCATCAGGGAAAGTTCTTGCAGTGAGTGCTCTGGTCTGTTTTCCTTGTCGGAGTGGATGTTGCGAAGATTCATTATCACCTGGGAAGTCTGCAACATCGATCGCGACTTCCGGCCCAGTTTCCACGTGTCTTTGCCCATTATACAAAGGACCTATGGTTGACGAGTGAATGTATGCAGAGGTGACGACGATAACGCGTCGCCGACGTCGGTAGTCGCGCTTGAATCGCGCTTTCATTACTTTGTTTAATGAGACACGTGATCATCGACGCGTCTTCTACCATGCCATTCTCCCGCCGTGGATTGCTGCTTCATTTGTCAAGCAATTCTTTCAAATTTTTGCAGGTAC
>NW_001890339.1:0-1218 GCF_000143565.1 Laccaria bicolor S238N-H82 | reverse complement strand
CCTGTCCTGCAGCCAAACAGCCACACCTCGGGGTGCCTGCTCGTCGTTGTTGATGCCGCCTGCCCTCTTCCCTCCTGCTTACCTCGCCAACAAAGGGCGCGGCGTGCGGACCTGGACTGCTCCTTGGCCTGGGAGCTTGGAACAGAGGACGTTGTGGGCTGCATTTTTTAATCTGCCCCCCTTTTGTCCACTTGTAGTTAAATAACATGTGTTGTGCTTTGACATAAATCAATCCATCAGAACATTTGTGAAAGGATGCGCGCCTCCTTGCAGCAATGCGCCCTCTTTCTTTTCGTCTTGTTTTCTCATGTCGTCGTCCTCCCAGCCTCCGTGTGCCTCCTTCAAGGACAACTTGGGAACGAGTCTGACACCAACCTTGGTGAACTTGATGGAATAGGATATGAATAGAATACCATACAATATTGAAAGCATGTACTAGAAATATAAGATAGGTAGAATCAATTGATACATGGAACTACAAATATGCTAATGGGAAGCAATGATCTCTGTTAAGAGCTGGAACACACATGGCACATGCACACCAAATAGAAGCAATGTGTCGCGTCGCATCTGTTATTGCAATTCTGGTTAAGTGGGCCTTCAATACCATTGTAATCCCTGTGGCCATAAATACTATATATACACATTTTTTCAAGGCTTTTTTCGTCTGAAGGGGGATCCCAGCCATCTGTGTTATGAAACCAGGTGCACATAGGAATTAACACAAAGGAAACCAACAAGTAAATAAGGTGGGTAAGTAGTGGTAAGAAGCCATAAGAACTTACCCACCCAGAATTTACAGTAAATCAGGTTCAATTTACAGGGATTTACAGTGAGCTGGTGCAGTACAGGAGCCGAATGATTGAAATTACAACGAGCTGGACCCTAGTGATTGATTTACGGTGAGCTGGCATGCTCCAGAACCCTGATTTATGGTTGGCGAAGTATTTCATCCCTGTAAATTCTGAAGTGCATTGTAGATCTCCCTAACCATGCCCATTATGAGTCCTTATGAGTTTACGAGTAAGACTCATTCTTTATCAACTGAGGACTTAGGCAAATTTTTCATTGATTGATTGATTCATTTACCTTTCATCACCATGGGAACCTTTTCCCTTAAACAGAAAAGCAGCCATAAAATCAGGAAAAATGGTAAAAGAAATCAGCAAAAATATGTAAAAAATCGGAATATTGTTTAGTAAGGTGGGGAGGCTGTTT
>NW_001890340.1:2660-3680 GCF_000143565.1 Laccaria bicolor S238N-H82 | reverse complement strand
TATTGTTCTTCTGGTGTTCCGTAGATAATCAAGTTATTGGTCTGGTCATTTCGCATTTCCCCAAAAAATTTATGCAAGTGCTTTTTGGATGTCCTTTGTATATTGAAACTAATGCTCCGGACATTTCGCATTTTTTTCAGGACACTTATACCACCACCAGGGTTGTTCTTCTGGTGTTCCATAGATAATCGAGTTATTGGTCTGGACATTTCGCATGTTTTTCGGGACACTTATACCACCACCAGGCTTGTTCTTCTGATGTTCCGTAGATAATCAGGTTATTGGTCCGGACATTTTGCATTTCCCCAAAACATTTATGCAAGTGCTTTTTGGATGTCCTCTGTATATTGAAACTAATCCTCTGGACATTTCACATGTTCATGGGACATTTGCCCTGGGATAATGTATTTCGGAACTCTGTCTCCTAATTTCACCATCCATTTTTGCCTAAGACATCTGCAGTCATTTGGCCCAATGATAAACATTAGGTGTTTTTACACCTTTGGGCCAATCTACAGCACCATAGTCTAGTTGCTCATTGGGCCCATTTGGGTAGTCCTATGACCCATAGGACAATTGACCAAGTTGTACTTTTATGGTACTATAGGGACACCTATGTCTACTTGTGAGGAATGTACTCTAATTCCATTTCATCAAGTACAAATTGCTTGCCTGTTCCCGGTGAGGGTGCAGCTAATATACCTGCTGCTTTTGTTAGCGCAATCAATTGTAACTCTAAACCAATCATCCAAAGTAAGATTGATCGAAGGTCTTCAGCAGTAAGTGTGACACTACTCGTTACCTCCAGAGGAGGTTCATGGATGCTACTAGTAGACCTCATTCAAGTAACTACGGGGAATGGGAGCAACCCGTGAAGGTTCGGTGAACTGAGAATCAATGGTAATGAATCCTGGACTCCCTCCTCGAATCAGACTGAAGTAAAGAATGAGCAGGATTACAAGCAAGGAGAGCACGACAATTCGTTCCAGCTTAGCACCATCTTCTGGAACAATAAGGAGG
>NW_001890340.1:0-1519 GCF_000143565.1 Laccaria bicolor S238N-H82 | reverse complement strand
AATGAAGGAGTAGACAGGGAAAGGAAGGCAAACCTCACCAGAGACAACAAGTATGTACGAAAGTCCTACAAATGAGCGCCGCATCCTCCAAGCAAGATAACTTCAGACCTCGCCTCAGACAACCACTCGAAGATGGCCATGTATATGTTAGACCTAAGCATTCTTCCCAAGACTATTCATGTTTCCGGAGTTCCACGTATATGTTAGACCTAAGCATTCTTCCCGAGACTATTCATGTTTCCGGAGTTCCCCTGTGAATACTCCTAAGAGGCTCCTAGATCCATTGGAAGAAGAAGTAACCGTTAAGACATACCCTGTAATGTTAGCGGAGATGGTGGCCTCTATCCCAACCCATGAGAGCAACCCATTATGCAAGCGATTCAAGACAAGGGCATGTTCATTGTCGGACTGGTGGCTACCACTTTTATCATAATACTAAGGCATATGCCTAGAGCTAAATATCTATATCTCAAGCATAATTATGAAAGGCCTTTCATTTGACTTGCTTATGTCTCTCATTCATTTAAATGCTGGGCTTCACTCATAAGTTGTAGGAGAATTACCCTTGTGAATTTCATAAAGGTGGCTCAATACTTTCCATTCCTCCACTGATTCCTACCGGATTCCACGGATTCCGGCCGGAATTCTGGAATTCCGGAGGATTCCAGGAATTCTGAAGGAATCCGACTGGAATATGCAGGAATCCAAGTGGAATAGGCAGAAAATCACATTATTTAGGTTATAAATCAGAATAGATCAGCACTGAGCTAGAGACTTAATCTACACTAATTCAATTCCTCAACAGACAAAATTTTTCTTATACAGTTCACACCTAGTCAAGTCATAGACCTCAGTAGATAAATTTCAATGTATTTTATTCAGACATAAAATCTATTTTACTACAAATTCACACCTATTCAAGCCATAAGATCTCATTAGAACAAATTTTTAATGTATTTTATTGATACATGAAATCTATTTTATTACAGTAGGCATAGGGAAGGGGGGAGGAGGGATGGAAGGGAGGGGGAAGGGAAGGGAGGGGGGAAAGATGTGTACAGGCAGGTACACATAAGGAAGGGAAAGGAAGGGGGGAGGGAAAGGAAGGGGGGAGAGAAAGGAAGGGGGGATGGACAAGGAAGGGGGAGAGAAAGGAAGGGGGAGAGAAAGGGGAGGGAAGATGGACAAGGAAGGGGAAGAGAAAGGGGGGCAGGGAAGGGGGGAAAAGGGAGGGAAGGAAGGCTCGACAATGTGGGCGCTCAATGGGGTGGGCGCGCGTTGTCGTCGTGTTGCGTCACCATCGTCGTGTTGCGTTGTCGTTGTCGTGTCCCGTCGCCGTTGTGTTGTGTTGTCGTCTTTTCGTCATCTGACGACATGGATGCGCCTCATCGTCGTGTTGTGTTGCCGTCGTCGTGTTGTGTTGTGTTGTTGTTGCATTGTCATTGTTGCATTGTGTTGTTTTCATCGCTGCGTCGTGTCACGTTGTCATTGTGTCGCCGTTGTGTTGTGTCGCGTTGTT
>NW_001890341.1:2295-3387 GCF_000143565.1 Laccaria bicolor S238N-H82 | reverse complement strand
GTCCGAAATTTTGGATGTAATTTTGACAGGGGCCAGACAACCCCCATGAAATGCTCCAATGTCTGAAATTCATACTTCAAGTACCCGAAAATGCGGTCACAAAAACATCCGGATTTGTATTTAACATGCTGAATGTCATTGCCCCGAAAATGTGGTTGAAAAAATGTCCGGAGTTGTGATTAACTTGGTCAACATCACTGCTCCGAAAATGCGGCCAAAAAAACATCCGGATTTGTATTAGTGTGATTTGTATTAGTGCAGCAATGTCCGAAGTTTTGGATGTAATTTTGACATGGACCAGACAAGCCCCACATGGAATGCTCTCAAGTCCGAAATTTTGTGGGTCATTTCCATTCAGATGTATTAATCTCTGTAGAGTGCACAAATGTCCGAAATTTCAGATGTAATTTTGACAGGGGCCAGACAACCCCCATAGAATGCTCCAACGTCCGAAATTTAGTACTTCAAGTACCTGAAAATGCGGCCGAAAAATGTCCGGATTTGTGATTAACTTGGTTAACATCACTGATCCGAAAATGCAACCAACAAAACATCCGGATTTGTATTAGTGCACCAATGTCCGAAGTTTCAGATGTAATTTTGACATGGACCAGACAACCCCCTGCGGAATGCTCTGGAGTCCGAAATTTTTTAAGTTACTTCCATCCAGATATAATAATCCCCATAGACTGCACCAATGTCCGAAATTTTGGATGTAATTTTGACAGGGGCCAGACAACCCCCATGAAATGCTCCAATGTCTGAAATTCATACTTCAAGTACCTGAAAATGCGGTCACAAAAACATCCGGATTTGTATTTAACATGCTGAATGTCATTGCCCTGAAAATGTGGTTGAAAAAATGTCCGGAGTTGTGATTAACTTGGTCAACATCACTGCTCCGAAAATGCGGCCAAAAAAACATCCGGATTTGTATTAGTGTGATTTGTATTAGTGCAGCAATGTCCGAAGTTTTGGATGTAATTTTGACATGGACCAGACAAGCCCCACATGGAATGCTCTCAAGTCCGAAATTTTGTGGGTCATTTCCATTCAGATGTATTAATCTCTGTAGAGTGCACAAATGTCCGA
>NW_001890341.1:0-703 GCF_000143565.1 Laccaria bicolor S238N-H82 | reverse complement strand
TTCGGAGCAGTGACATTGACCAAGTCAACTACAACTCCGGACATTTTTTCGGCCGTATTTTCGGGGCAATGACATTCAGTTAAATACAGATCCGGATGTTTTTTTTGCCGCATTTTCGGGTACTTGAAGTACTAAATTTCGGACATTGGAGCATTCTATGGGGGTTGTCTGGCCTTGTCAAAATTACATCCGAAATTTCGGACATTGGTGCAGTCTATGTGGATCATTATATCTGGATGGAAGTAACTTAAAAAATTTCGGACTTCAGAGCATTCCATGGGGGGTTGTCTGGTCTGTGTAAAAATTACATCCGAAACTTCGGACATTGTTGCACTAATACAAATCCGGATGTTTTTTCGGCCGCATTTTCAGATCAGTGATGTTCACCAAGTTAATCACAAATCCGGACATTTTTTCGGCCGTATTTTCGGGGCAATGACATTCAGCATGTTAAATACAAATCCGGATGTTTTTGTGACCGCATTTTCAGGTACTTGAAGTATAAATTTCAGACATTGGAGCATTCCATGGGGGTTGTCTGGCCCCTGTCAAAATTACATCCAAAATTTCGGACATTGGTGCAGTCTATGGGGATTATTATATCCGGATGGAAGTAATATAAAAAATTTCGGACTTCAGAGCATTCCAAAGGGGTTGTCTGGTCTGTGTCAAAATTACATCTGAAACTTCGGACATTGTTGCA
>NW_001890342.1:2079-3659 GCF_000143565.1 Laccaria bicolor S238N-H82 | reverse complement strand
AAACGACGAAACTTGACTCGTCCAGCTGGGGTGACAGCTGCAGTTCTTATGCCCGCGCCAGGCGAGACGCAAACTTCTGTCCCTCTGAAACAGCGCAACTTGACTCGACCAGATGCACCGGCGCCAACTATGAACCAGCAAACTGGCGCGCCAATTGATCTGCCCACTGTGCAGCGAAACATGAGCTGGCCACCTCACCCTGCGGCGCAGGGAGCAACAGATGCAATGCCCAACAAGCAACGGAATATGACCCGACCACCCCTTCCAGGCCCCGATCCCACCCCAAGAAACATGACCCGACCAACACTCCCTGTGCCTGAGGCATCCTCCAGTCACAGTGGTGCGCCTTTGCTCATCCCTCAGTTAGACAACTTTGAATACATCTGGGCTGATCCTGATTCGGTAAGGCAACAATGTGAAGAGTTTCCCAGAAACAAGGTCAGCCATTCTGACTACAATTTTCTTACTGACCTCACTTTATTAGGATGGTCATGGGGTGAAGCACCGCCAAGAGTGGCTCAAATCTGCTCTCAACCTACTTTCCCGGTGTAGGGACCCCCAACAAGTATTGGAGCTGCTGCGCCGTCAAAAACACGAGGAGTTGTACCGACTTGAAATGCATCTCAGGGGCCTGGAACTCGCGGAGTTGGAGCTTCAGGATGCTCGGAAGAGTATTCGTGCTGCGGTGCCCAAGGGAGAGGGTCAAGATGACAACTAAATCATTTGTTTTTATACTGAACATTGAATCGAAGTCTTGAACAGTTGTTTCTACTTGAGATCTTTCACTTAGCCATGTCATGGGCGTGCCTAAGTTGTTTCGGCGCCCCTGTCGTTTCAACTATCCTTCGAATGTCATTGGCGCCCTTTTTGTTCGGCGCCCCTGTCATTTAAACGTAACCAGTTACTAAGAAATTCTCCATTGACATGTTGACTACCCAGTCTCCAGCCGTCACAATCTGGGCCCAGACATGGCACTTGGCACAACACAATTGAACTTGAAAAAAACCAGGTAGTCGCCATGCAATGACTTGTTGGGATTCGAACCCAGGGCATACTTATATACACTAAGTACACCTCCCACCTTAACCACTAAGCCAAGTCACCTTGCAATACAAAAGGCAGACCTTTCATGCAATGACTTGTTTGGGATTGGCACAACACAATTGCACTTAAGTACTCTGCATTTGTAATCTCATTGGTGCCCTTTCACCGAAACATATCTTTCAGTTTCTACTCGGTGCATTTGTAATGTCATTGGCGCCCCTTTTGGCGCCCTTTCGTTTCAACGCATCTTTTTCCAAACGTAGTTGTGCAGGTGGTGCCTCCCTGACCTTTTCTTGTCGGCGTCTTGTGGACTTTCGGATAAACAATGCATCTTCAATGTTTCTTTGCTCTTCAACAGAGGCCGGATCTTGGCAAGGAGGCTGCTTGGTGATTGGTTTGGGTTTGGGGCGAGGCTTTGGGAGCAGGTTTGGCGCCGCGACTCTTGAATTTGGGTCTGCGGCATCTTCCAGCCCTTCAATGTTTTCTTGCTCTTCAGCAGACCTTGGACCTCGGCGCCGAGGCTGCTTGCTGGTTTG
>NW_001890342.1:0-1158 GCF_000143565.1 Laccaria bicolor S238N-H82 | reverse complement strand
GGACAGTTTCTTATCTTCTATGAAAAAAGAAAAACGAAATGTGTGACTTGCCCCACCAGTCTGCTGTCGGCCTCTCCACAATTGAAGTATTTTCTTGCAGCATGGAACCGTTAATTTGCTGGGATCACGGATCTTGACATCCTCAGGCCACATCTCACTCTCCCACAACGTGTTCCTGTGCTCATCTAAACAAAACCAGGGAACGACCACCGATGGCTTGCCTGAAGCCAAACGATAATGAATGGTCATGAATTCTCTGATGAGGGATTTAAGTAGATCGCCAGATTCAGCTCTATCCTCGGGCGCAAGAGGAAGCACTGGTAGGCCGCCATCGAGGTCAAAATGCGGCGCCTTCCGTTTCTGCCTCAGCCTGGTATAGCAATGTTGCGCCGGTGAATCTGAAGGCCCCTGCTGAAATTCTGCAGTTTGAAGTTCAATACTTCACTGATCAAGGGCGTGACAACATAATCATCTTACCTTGAATGTAGTTCAAATACTGGACCCAGGCTTCCAGAATGTTACCTACAGCCTCAGGAAACATATCTCTGAACTCTCGGAGGCCCTCAGGACCAAAATCGGCATTATGGTCCAACCAAGCGCTCCTATGTTGTCCATTTTCATCTATGTCGCCCACCAGACTCCAGCTGAAAACTCCTAGCTGGTATTGCTTGACTTTATCCATTTCTCTCATCATGCCCAGGCCATGTTTCGAATTGAGTCTGTTTGGTGGTCAAGGTGAGACGGCGCTGAAAGGCATGATTTGGACCGCTCACTTTCTTTGGACGTCAGGGGGCGGTACGGCATTCGTCCATTCCTCTGCCAAGCCTTTATACTCCTCTTTCTCAGCGTCTGTGAGACCACCCATTACTTCCTTTAGGCCTTGTTGGTATTTAGCAAGAAACGCTCTTGACCCAGGTGGCGCGCCCTTTGCGAGCCGAGTCACGACCTCATGTATTTGCTCCTGGCGCAGGTGCGCAACTACATATCTGGTGGAAATGAGTTTGACATATCCAAACTTCGGCATCCTGATGCGTCTTCCATGGTTTTGAAACCACTCTTTGATCTTCTATGGCAAAAGCGTCAAATGAGCAGCAGTATGACTAGCTAGCACCCACCGTCTTCCTCTCCTTCCACTGCTCCTCTGTAAGCAGGGGGGTG
>NW_001890343.1:2046-3639 GCF_000143565.1 Laccaria bicolor S238N-H82 | reverse complement strand
CGACCCTCCTTCTCCTTCCTCCCCTCAGATCCCTCTCTCGTCCACCACGAACCTACCACCATCATCGTTCCACCCCGCCCACGCCCACCTAACACGACACACACACTCACCAGCATCCTGCTCCCGCCCCAGATTACGTCCTCCCTCCTCCAGCTCTGCTCCTTTCCCACCGTCATCCGCCGCAAATGGGTCAGGCGGTATGGGGCCTGCGAGGACGACTAGAGCCAGGAGGAATGATAGCATACCTGGCACTTTCCCGCCTCCTTTTGGTATTCACCTGAGGCCCCATGTCATTGTTATTCCAGGGAGTAGGATGGGTAGTTCCCGGGGAGTATTTTGGGTGCAATGGCGCATGCGGGCAGTTCCTTGAGCACTTCAAATAAAGGAGGAGGAGGGGGGGGAAGTCAGTGGTATATGCCTGGGCAGAGGCAGAGCTAGCTCGTATGCCTCTTTCTCTCGGTGTGTTTCGTGTTTTCGTGAAGCTGTACTCACTCCCCACACCCGACGACCATCATCAACAATACACCCCTTTCGTGCTTTCCTCATCTCAAGACATGCTCACCATCTCCCGCCTCTGCACCACCATTCCCACCATGCGCATTCGCACTCGCTGCCGAAGGGGTTAGACACGCAAGCTGTCAATTTGATGTCGCTCCCTTCTTACGATCCTCTCCCCCCTCAAAATCAAACTCAAGGTCAAGCACAACAAGTCCAGCTCCCCCCCTCCTTCCTCGGGGGCCGCACCACCACAACAACAACAGGGCCAAGAACTAGGACAACAACAAGCAGTAGGCGATAAACAAGCCCTACTAGCCAACGAGAATAGACGAAGGAGGAGGCGCGAGAGCCATAATGCCGTTGAGAGACGACGGAGGGGTAATATTAATGAGAAGATTAGTGAGCTTGCTACGTTGATTCCGGAGTGTATGTTGGATGTTGGCGGTGAGTTCGTTTTTTTTGGTTTTGGTTCCTCGCCTTTCCTTTTGTATTGCGTTGGATCCCCGTCTGTTCCCCCCTCTTGTTGGTTGGTGGTTGTTGCGATTATTTGCTTTTCTGCGGGTTGCACGTTTCCTTGGATTGGATCGCCTTTCTTTTTCTCTTGCGTTGCATCCCCATCTATTCTTGAATCCCTTGTTCGATTACGTTCCTTGTTACTCCTCCATCCCCAAACCCGAACTCAAACTAACCCCCTCTCCCCCAGGTCCAAACGGAACCGGAAATGGAAACGGCAACGCCTCTTCCCGATCCGCCGCTTCCCCAGGCGCAAGCAGCGGCGGGATCATGTCAAACGGTCTCCCGGACCCAGATTCGCTGCTGACACCCGTCGACGTGTTGAATGGGCTTAACAATCTTAATCCCACCGCGAATGGCTTGAACGGGACGCCGACCAGGAAAGATTCGTTGGGCGAGGAAGCTGGAGGAGGGGGAGGGCAGCAGGGAGGGGATGGGGGTGTTGTCAAGGCGAATAAGGGTATGATTTTGAGGAAGAGTGTTGAGTATATTAGGTGGGTTTATTTGTTTTCTTTCCCAATGAAACCAATATTAACACTCCTTCTGTTACTATCTAGATACCTACAACAACTCGTAACAGCA
>NW_001890343.1:0-1196 GCF_000143565.1 Laccaria bicolor S238N-H82 | reverse complement strand
CTGCACTGACGAAGATTACCTTGATGCTTATGAAGTTGTGCCATTCGAGGTGGAGGGTTGGACGTGGGTGGAGGCTGAGAAGAGGCTTATGATGAGGGTGGGTTTCCGTCGTGGGCTCAGATTGCTATGCGGGAGACTGAGGCTGAGGCGAGGGTAGAAAGAGTTAGACAGCAGAGGGAGATGGATGAGAAATGTGGTAGCCTTGCGTTGATTATCGATGTGCTGGCTTCCTTCTAATGCAAAATCGTGTGCAGGAACCGCTTTTCTAAATTTATTTGCGGGGCTTCGACTCTTCCCCTTGCTCGTCTCCATTTTCCGCAGTGGGTATTTGTCCTTGCCTCCTTGTGCACTTTGAGAAGGATTATCAGAGCAGCCGACGAACTGTGAGTTTTTCTCTTTCCGCAGCTGGCACGTTACACAACCAAGGCCCAAGTGCGATATACGGCAAATGCCAAGGAGTCTCCGCCCTGTAACATTTTGTATCGAATGCCAAAAAGGAGTCTCCCTCCGCCCTCATGGTTTCGTATCCCCGATTTCGGATCACAGCTCCTGTGCTCTTCTTTTCCAGTTCGCTCCTACTTATGTCCATTTTTATCGCCATTGCAAAGCATTGCACACGAAAGTACTGATGAATGAAGGGAAAGGCCGAGTCATCATCATCTCTTTCTTTCGCTGGGTGGGATCATGTGTCATCGATAACTCTTTCTTGTTATTGGCGCTCAACTTTGAATTCTGCTCAACCTCATCCGGCATAACACATACTAGGCCTTTGGGAAGAAGTTCTATTAAAAGTAAGATACATGTCAGATAAGACTTGACTTTTCCTGACGCACCCTCCCAAGTTCAGCATGGAAGCCACAATTCAATGCCCGGAACCTGTGATTTCAAATATTTCGGCTGAGATTCGTCCATACATATTCATCTAGTGGCTACCACTATTTATGATTAATCTATGACAACTGTCCAAGAGCCATTGTGTATAATGCCACAGGTTTTATGAAAGGCATCTCATTAGGATTGCCCACCTATTTCATTCAATTTGTCACTGGAATCTTTCATAAGTTATAGGCAAGGATAATGAGATATCATGGGGATATTTCATTAGGCTCTTTGGCCCTTTCATTATCATTTCTGAGACTTTTCATTAGGATATTTCATTAGGCTGCTTCGCTTTTTCATTACCATTTCATAGAATT
>NW_001890344.1:2265-3629 GCF_000143565.1 Laccaria bicolor S238N-H82 | reverse complement strand
CAAAAACACAACAGCCTCATTGTCTTTAATGTCAACAATCGTTCCAAAAGCTGCCCTCGAATCTCCGTCAGTAATTTTCACTCCATCGCCTATCTGAAGAATCCTGGCCAAAATTCTCGCCATTGTGTGCTATCGGACGTTGAGAGGGATGTCCGAACAGGCACTAAACAGATCGAATTCTTTCGGTGATGGTACCACATCTTCAGCGGTATACCAATCAGTGTCGAGGTCCGGGAAGTACGCATATCCATCGCCATTGTAAAGAACTCCTCGGAATAATGATAAGTTGTTTCGTGTTTGGAATGCCTGACGAAACCGTTGCTTGGCCAGTGTTGGATTGAACAGGGCTTGGGGAGGTCGCCCTGGTGCTGAAGCTCTTCGGTTTAGCTCGCGTTCAGGTTTGTAGAATGCTGCGAACTCGTCGTCCGTCTCATCATTTCGGTCCTCATGTGCGATCAGCCGGCTTCCTTTGACTTTGGTGGAAGGTGGGTCATAGGTCACGCATGGTACCACGAGGACATTGATGAGTAAGGATGTGACCTCCTGAATGAAGGCGATATCTCCTTTGTAGATGCCGTGGGAGTGGTAGCTACCACTTTTATGATAAAATACAGGCAAGTGCCTGCACACCGACATCCACACTGCCTAATGAATTTATGAAATGAGAAGAGTAGGCAAAACTTATGAAATGTATTTCATTTCTTTACCAGTGCTTCTCATGACTATTTCATAACTGTCCTGAGACATATTTCAATACTACTTCATTGCAATTTCATTACTGCCTGGCCTTCCATTTCATTGTCTACCCAGCATTGTTTCATTGCTATTTCATTCTTGCCTGACTTTTAATTTCATTGCCTACCCAGCCTTATTTCATTGCCTTTTCATATCCTTGCCTGGGCTACTTCATATTCATTTCATATCCCTGCCTGGACAATTTCATATCCCTTCCTGCATAATTTCATATCCCTGCCTGGGCAATTTCATATCTATTTCATTCCCTACCTTGGGCTATTTCATATCCTTGCCTTTGCAATCTTATATCCCTGCCTGGGCTACTTCATATTCATTTCATTTCTTGCCTTAGGCAATTTCATATCCCTGCCTGGGTAATTTCATATCCTTGCCTTTGCAATCTCATATCCCTGCCTGGGCTACTTCATATTCATTTCATTTCTTGCCTTAGGCAATTTCATATCCCTTCCTGCATAATTTCATATCCCTGCCTGGGCAATTTCATATCTATTTCATTCCCTACCTTGGGCTATTTCATATCCTTGCCTTTGCAATCTCATATCCCTGCCTGGGCTACTTCATATTCATTTCATTTCTTGCCTTAGGCAATTTCATATCCCTGCCTGGGT
>NW_001890344.1:0-1370 GCF_000143565.1 Laccaria bicolor S238N-H82 | reverse complement strand
GACATGATTTCAGTATATTTGGAAAGCTAAAAAAAAGGGCTACAATTATTGTATCATGGGAAAAATGACCAAAAAAGGAAGATGCATGCCCTAGAAAAGAAATTGACACTGATAGACTATAATAGTCAGATATAGACTACCATAACTACCAAAAAGTCAGACAGACTACAAAGTTTACTAATAGCCAGACTTAGACTACAAGGTTTACTGATAGACTACAAAAGTCAGACTTAGACTACAAAGTTTACTGATACACTACAAAAGTTGGATATAGACTACAAAGTTTCCTGATACACTACAAATAACTACAAAAGTCAGACATAGACTACAATGTTTACTGATACACAAAAGACTACAAAAGTCAGACTTAGACTACAAATTTTACTGATAGACTACAAAAGACCACAAAAGTCGGACTTAGACTACACAGTTTACTGATAGACTACAAATTTTACTGATAGACTACAAAAGACCACAAAAGTCGGACTTAGACTACACAGTTTACTGATAGACTACAAAGTATACTGATAAACTACAAAAGACTACAAAAGTCGGACTTAGACTACAAGGTTTACTGATAGACTACAAAAGACCACAAAAGTCAAGACTACAATGTTTACTGATACACAAAAGACTACAAAAGTCAGACTTAGACTACAAATTTTACTGATAGACTACAAAAGACCACAAAAGTCGGACTTAGACTACACAGTTTACTGATAGACTACAAAGTATACTGATAAACTACAAAAGACTACAAAAGTCGGACTTAGACTACAAGGTTTACTGATAGACTACAAAAGACCACAAAAGTCAAAAACTTGTACTTAGACTACCAAGTTAGTAGTGTCCGCTTTTTGAGACTACAAAAGTTTGTAGTGTGCGCTTTTTCATTAGAAAAGTCTGTAGTGTCCGCTTTTTGGGACTACAAAAGTTTGTAGTTGACATGTAGTTTATGGTGTTCTTGGCTCTGTCCAGATTATGGGGGTGAGGTTGAAGGGTTGACATGATCTTACTTACATATTACTAATGCTGCTGCATTAGTTTTTGACATCATGCACAAGTTGTCTTCACATTAGGAAAGGCTATCCTATGCCTTCATAATGGCACCTACTGTCCTATCTCAAAATATAATTATTATAAGTTCATGTGGAGATATGGCTGAAGGAATAGCATGACTTTACATATTGCTATTGCCACATCATCACTTTTTCACATCATGATCAAGATGGCTGTCAAGCCAGAGGAGGCCATTCATGTTGATATCTACTGTTATGTCTCAATACATGGTCAACTTACAACATGACCTAACTTAAGGACACCTCCAAGGATGAATCAGCCCATCATTCTATAGCCCTCAAAGAGCTGAT
>NW_001890345.1:2028-3625 GCF_000143565.1 Laccaria bicolor S238N-H82 | reverse complement strand
GTNTTTGGGGGAGCTGGCACCGCTTCTTCACGAATTTCCGAGTGCGTGACAAGGTGAAATGAAAGCTAATAACCGCTTGTAGGTACGGGATGACAGCGCCTTCTGGTTGTATGTTTTCCGCAAACGAATTTATACTAAACATCAGCTTAGGACCTCTTCTACCGTTGGCGGCTGGGCTCAGGTCTGTATTTGGTAAGAGAAGTTGATTTCCGAGGGGTGTTTGGGGGAGCTGGCACCGCTTCTTCACGAATTTCTGAGTGCGTGACAAGGTGAAATGAAAAGTAATAGCCGCTTGTAGGTATGGGGTGACAGCGCTTCTGGTTGTATGTTTTCCGCAAACAAACGGCAACTAGTTTCAGCTTACCTATTCTCTGAAAGTCATAACAAAACCTCCTTTATGTAACGTTGCTATGTAAGTATTTGAATATTTGGTAAGTCTGTAGGCAGAGACTTTCATCTGATTTCTGCGAAAAAAAAAAGGCGAAACAGGCACTTATTTCCTTGCATCAATTATACGCTCTACCACGCTATAAAATCTAAAGTGCAATATCTTATTGGAACACCATTTTGGAACATTTCGGCTACATAGCTTGCGTGGTAAGGACTTTAACACTAGAGATGACCTCAGATGAGTGGATTGAAGTGGTTCAATATATCTCCAAGTAGAGTCCAATGTTCATTCAAGGTCCCACAACTATAGGTCAGGTAGAAAGCATCTGGTGGTCATAAACATGGGCTCAAGCAGCAGCAGCTGTCGAGCTATCCATATTCCCGTTAGCACGGACTTCTATACATATTGCGGCAACGACTCAGCAGGCTTCACAATGAAATACCCCCTCATTCCCACCACCTTTTCTCCCTACCTACCAACCCCAAAGCCCGCTTTATTAAACGGCTTCTCAGCCTTACCCCCGGCCACATATTCGACACATACGAGGGCGGCGCACAGAAGCCATATTCAAAATGGGGTGAATATCAACGCCCCTTGCGTGTGTCGGCAGCGCACTCTTTGTGTGCTCCCTCCAGAATGTCACAGACCGTTTAGACTTGGTGCCTTCAAGTTTTTGAAATATAAGGCCCATAAGGACATTCAAGCACCCAATAGAGAAGCGGAAAAAGGGCAGAAACGAGGGTGAATGTGTCCGCGTGATGCAGAGGATCACAGCTCTCATCCTGTGTACAAAAGAAATGAATGTGAGCTTGTTTGCCAATAAAGGAGGAGAGGGGGGGGGAAACATACAGTATTTGGACGGCAGTCAGCACACTGAGACCAAAGTTCTTTCCAAGAACAGCAGAAGAAATTCACTGTGTCTTTGATGATGAAGAGACGACTAAGGAGTGCCCAAAAAGCGGCCCCCAGGTTGGCTGCTTCCCCTGCAAGACATCAATTATACAAACAAAGAGCATTACAAAACAATTACAAAAGAAACACACAAAATGTGATCAGAGTTCTTTGTGATTCGCATTGTGGCAGAGGGAAGAATGGTCGCTTCGAGTAAGCTCCCAATTTAGTGCGAGGATTACCGTTGGCGGCTGGGCTCAGATCTATGTTTGGTATCAGAATGATGGCTTGTGGATGGTTCGCTCATTGATGGGG
>NW_001890345.1:0-959 GCF_000143565.1 Laccaria bicolor S238N-H82 | reverse complement strand
TCCAACGGTCTGTGACGTCCTGGAGGGATCACGCGAAGAGCGCGCTGCCGACAAGTAGGGGACGCTGATATTCGCCCATTTTGAATATGGCTTCTGCGCCGCCCTCGTTTGTGTCGAATATGTGGCCGGGGGTAAGGCTGAGAAGCCGTTTGATAAAGCGGGCTTTGTGGTTGGTAGGCAGGGAGAAAAGGCAGCGGGAATGAGGCGGTATTTCATCCCAAAGCCTGCCGAGTCGTTGCCACAATATGTATCGAAGCCTGTGCCGATGGGAATATGGAGTATAGCTCGACGGCGGCTGCTGCTTGACCCCATGTTTATGACCACCAGATGCTTTCTATCCGACCTATAGCTGTGGGACCTGGAATGAACATTGGACTCTGCTTAAATATATATTGTACCAATACAATCTACTCATCCCTAGTACTATAGTCCTTACCACGTACGCTATCTAGCCGAATGTTCCAAAATGGTGTTCCAATAAGATATCGCACTATAAATTATATGGTGTGGTAGAGCCTATAATCAATGCAAGGAAGTAAACTGTAAAGTGCCTGTTTCGTCTTTTTTCCGCAGAAATCAAATGAAAGTCTATGCCTACAGACTTACCAAATATTCAAATACTTACGTTCATAGGCAACATTGAAGGAGGTTTTGTTATGACAAGTTTCAGAGAAGAGTACCGTTGGCGGCTGGGCTCAGGTCTATGTTTGGTATCAGAATGATGGCTTGTGGAAGCTTGTGGATGGTTCGCTCATTGATGGGGTCCCAGCTGCCTTCTTCAACGTGACCTGGCCTCAAATGTCGACCGGTTACCTTGTGCCACGAAACCCAAAATAACCGAACCGGACTGCTACTAACCGATATAATCGGTTAGTAACGGTTAGCGGTCGGTTACATGACTGGTCCTAACCGGTTATTTCTCTGTACTAACATAATTACAAACCTATATTATATTTCTA
>NW_001890346.1:2637-3617 GCF_000143565.1 Laccaria bicolor S238N-H82 | reverse complement strand
ATACTCCACAAAGGCATAGAAATATTGAGAGGGCAAGAGAGCGTCAAGAAAGGATGTTGGAAAGTCCTGAGCATAGGAGAACACCTCAAAATCCTGCTGTTGGTGGTGGTGTACCTTTTATTCTTCCTTTCCCTATTCCACCCCCTGTTGCTCCTCTTCAAATTCCTCAAGGTCCTGTAGGTGATGATCCATTTGTTGAGGTTCTATATAATGGTCAAATTCTTCACCTTACTCCTGGGATGGCTGCACAAGTGGGTAATTTGCAAAATCAGGTAGGTTGCAGAGTTATATCTCTTTTTCTAATATTTAATATATCTTTTAGGCTCATGCTGCCCCCCTTGCTGCCCCTCCACCTCTATTTCCACCTGCTGCTATGGTAGATGTGGTAAGAAAAACCATTAGGCTATTTTCCATCTGTCTAACAAGCTTTTTTCCAGAATATGGGGCATCCTAACCAAAATGGTATTCAGTATCCACACTTACCTGCTCATTTACAGGCATTACGCATGTGTGGAAATGAATTTACATTTCACTCAGCAGACTCTATTATGAGAGAAGGAGGTGTGGATGGTGAATTTGAATACCCAGTAGAATACCTCAATTCCATCAACCTTAGTGGAATGCCTCTAGCAAAATTGAAACTCAAGATAGGTGCACCAGTAATGATCCTTCGAAATATTGATCCAGCAAATGGACAATGCAATGGAACCCGGGCAATCCTCACCCGTGCCTCTTCCCGAGTTTTAGAAGTACGCATTCTGGGAGGAGAATTTGCAGGACACACAGCATTCATTCCCCGCATAAGATTTGAGCCTTCAAATGGTGAACTTCCATTCCAGTTATGCAGAAGGCAATTTCCTGTTCGCCTGGCCTTTTGCATGACAATCAACAAATCTCAGGGACAGTCAGTGAAACATTTAGGACTGGATGTTCGGACCCCAGTATTTACACATGGACAACTTTATGTGGCTCTTTCACGT
>NW_001890346.1:0-1417 GCF_000143565.1 Laccaria bicolor S238N-H82 | reverse complement strand
TCTAATTGTTTCCTCCCTTTGAGGTTGCCAGGGAATAGTTTTTGAGATGTTTTTTCCTCCTCTACCGTATTGTGCAACACCTGCTCCCTGCCCCAATTATCAAAATAAGGCCACAGCTCGGATTTTCGTGGCTTGTCCCACACCATGATCGGTATCCATCTTTGGGATTGCACGAATCCAGAGAACAATGGACGGTTGTGGGCCACACTAGGCCACACTCTACATGTATAAATAACCAACAGAGTCCAACTTAGCCATTCAAACTTTCCGGATTTCTGGACGCCTCTATCTTTCCCTTCCACCATCGTGACTCCCAGCTCCCTTCGACATCCCGCAGATCTTCAGATGCCTTACATCGACAATCTCGCTGCGGAAATACTCTGCGAAATATTCAATTCCGTCACAGACAGTGTAGATGATGGCATTATTAAAGACCCTACTGTCGGAGGTCGGAGTGGCGGCGCACAAGTTATGGGTGGCATCCCAACGCGGGGCGTGATTGCGCCCACATCTGACGCGTACAAGCTCCCAGAGCTCAAAACGACCATCCTCGCTGCGTTCGCCCTCTCTCACGTCTGTAAGACGTGGCGCAAGATCGTACTTGAACGACCTGCGATGTGGCAACGTGTCTGCATCAGCTACCGCCAACTACTCGGTTTGGGCAAGATGCTCAGGACTATACTCGTGCGGTCGCACCCCTATCCCCTCCATCTAGACGTGTCTCTGCTTGGTTGTGTGTGGCATCTCAGTGGAGAGGTCTATACAGCGGCTAGGCGCCAACTGGACGAGTTTATTATGCGCTGCGAGTCTGTGCGTGTCGAAGGAAACCACTTTGCCCTCGCTGCTCTCCTGAAGATCTTCGAACGGCACAATTTAAAGGCAAGAACAAAAGCTGGGATCAAATGGCTCCATGTCGTTGAGAACTTTCGTGACGCGAATACGAACATCCCTTCAGGTCCATTCCCACTCGATCGCATCGCTCCCCAACTCATCTGTCTGAATGCTCAATTCGCTGGAGCGTCTCGGTTTCCGTCGAACATGGATCGAATTATCTTTGAGGACCATCTCTTCAAACGAGAGGTATATTGGGACGCGTTTTCCATCTCGGGCGCAAAGCATATCGTACTTAGCAACGTCGGAATTCCGCGGCCATACCACAGGCTAGGAATAATGCTTGGGCCGCTGCCCCCAGGCTTTCCGGGTCACACGCCGTACGTTTCCCCAAGAGACAAGTACTTGGCAAGGACCGGCTCGACGCTCACTAGTATCACTTTCCATGCCTTGCATGACTATCGTCATGAGCGGGGTTGTACTATCAGGGCTGGCGATATCATGCAGCATGCAGCTGGGCAACTGTTTCAGGAAATCTTTCTCAAACGCGTCGCCGCAACTCTGAAAAAGTCCAGTTCGTGAACAT
>NW_001890347.1:2712-3604 GCF_000143565.1 Laccaria bicolor S238N-H82 | reverse complement strand
ATTGACATGTGTTTTCTCCAGCCTTAAAACACTATAAGTGAATTCGGGTCTTTTTTTTTAGCACTTGCAACGTATTAGGTGGCTTAGGTCTCTGTACTTAGATAGATTCTCTTCCAAGTTTCTCCTTCCGACATCTTCGGAATATTGAGTTTGGTACCTGCATCGCCACTTGATTGGATATTTTTGATCTTGTTTCCGATGGTTTTCCGAAAACCTGGCCTTGTTGTCCTGTTCAGAATGTTCCGTATTCCGAGAGTCCGAACTGCCGCCGATCCGCCAGTCCGCCTGTCCAGAGTTCGCACGACACCTACCTCTGCCAAACGCGGTCACGGCCCTCTTCAACACCTGCCCGCTCGACGCTGTTGAGCAACTGTATCAACCACAGACGGTTACGACGTTTAGTTCAGGTGTCGGCTCAGTCATTGCTTACGATGGCGCTGACGTCTCTTCGCCTATTTTGGCCAGCCTATCGCAACTTCGGTGCTAAGTACGATGCCCACTGTAGCACAGGAAGGCCATAGGTGAATGTCCTGTTGACATATAACAGGTGCTGATGTGTCCCTCAGCGTCCAAGGAGTCCAAGTGGGTAATACAGCCCAAGCCTAAAGCTCCCACCACATTGAGGCTGGATGTGGCCTCCCCTCACGGCTCCTCCCATTGACAAACGGCCTCCTCCCATCGATAAATGGCCCCCCTCTCCCTCCCTCCCTCGACAAGTGGTGAACGGCCTCCTCCCTCGAAGAATGCCCCCCTCCCCCTCCTTCGACAAATGGCGGATGGCCTCCCTTGACGAACGGCACCCTCGATAAAAGGCGAATGGGCGAACAGCCTCCCCTTTCGATGAACGGCCCCCCTTCCCCTCTCGACAAATGCCGAACGGCCTCATCTTTGC
>NW_001890347.1:0-1592 GCF_000143565.1 Laccaria bicolor S238N-H82 | reverse complement strand
CCTCCACTACGCGGCTCTAGCTGCTTTCTTTGAGGGAGACGACCAGAAAGGGCTGGCGAATGGTTGGGTGTTTCTCCACAGGGCACCGACCGCAAGGAAGACTTTGCAGGCCTTACGAATGGCGCTGTTCGTCGAGAAGCTCAACCAAATTCACTATTTCCTCAATCCTGGGTTGGACAACTTGTTGGGCGAAGTTCGTGAGCTTCGTAGGTTGGTGGCACGACTGCTCTCTGTCGACGAAGTGAGGTTACACTTCTTAACGTTTGACTACTGGTTGGAGGACAACCCCCCACTTACCAGCGAGGAGAGGCCTACGTTAGATGTGGACATATGGAGGAAAGAGTTTGGCAGCATGCTGGACCAATTTCTGGTGAAGGGGTGCAAGGAGTTGCACATCACAGGTGGTTCCCGAATCAGGACGATATACACATACCCACGAGAAACGATGAAGCCAGTCATACCGCCTACCGACGTCGAGCAACTGCGTTCTAAGCTTGCTAGCTCTTTCCAACTATTGAAAGCAAGGGAAGCAAAGCTGGCTTCCCGAACTTTCTTTGGGGCGTTGAGGCGCAAGTTCACTTCCGTATTCTCCAATGCAGTGCCTGCGAAGACGCCTCTGCAGGCTACAATACCACTGGAAGAATCCGCGAAGCCGCCTCCCCCCGTCACCGGTGTCCCCCAACCGATATCGAGCGACCCAGGTGTCAAGTCTTCTCTCCATAAATTCTACGTGCACTGCGAAATGCTGCTACAACCCCCGTTCCTAGAGTGGACTCTGTCCACGCTCCAGCTCAACGGAGAATGCATCACCACCCTCTCCTTCAAAGGCATCGACATTCCATGGGAGACTTGGTCCGATTTCTTCGCAGCCCTCACCTTCCCCTCCTTATCCGAGTTCGAAATCACATCCCGCCGCTTTAAGCGACCACAAGGGCCCGACTTTTCTTGTATCGAATCCTTCCTTGTCCGCCATCCCTCAATCACCGTTCTCCACCTTGACGGCCTCCTCACCCTGTCCACCTTCCCGCCTGCACAAGAAAGCATCCTTCCGAACGTGGTCAAGCTCACCGCACATCCTGCATACATCAGCTGGCTTCTCAGCCCACCCAATTCATTGCCTTCCTTAGGCTCTATAACAATTTCCTCAGAATATTCTCTTAGACCGTACTTCGACTATGCCCATTTCAACGATGCACTCGTCTCAATAGCTCGGAACGCCGGGCAAGTTGAGCTTGGTATCCAGTTCAGGTCCGAGAAGGGGATGGATGCTTGGTTGCAGGACCACGTCGACATTGGGTGCGAAGTAAGCGCCGTCTCTCAGTTGACTAAGATCAAGAACCTGGCGATCTATTCGTCTTGGTGCGGTGATTTTTCAAAGCGTACGTTGAAGATTTTGCCAGAGTTTCTGGCACTCTTTCCTAGTCTTGAACATGTCGGGTTTATGGAGCAACCAAGGGGAAACGAGGAGGTTATGTTGGCTGGTGGTTTTGTCAAGGCGATCACGTTGAGGTGCCCCCATATTAAAAGTGTTCTGATAAATAGGCAGTGGTCTTTTCAGGGGTTGCGTGAGTGAGGGGAAAGGAGTGATTGAT
>NW_001890348.1:2454-3722 GCF_000143565.1 Laccaria bicolor S238N-H82 | reverse complement strand
AAAGTGCTCGGATATATAGCGCTGGAACGTCCTTCGCATTTCTTTTCCTTTCCCCATCCCTCCTTCTGCGTTAGCTGTCGTAGATACGTTATAGTAGTTACATCACAGTAGATACCCCGTAGCTATGTCCAGTAAATAGTGTTAGAATAGTTGAATGAGCCATGAAAAGAAGTACAAGCCATGATAAAACATCTGGGTTAGTGTGCGTGGATACACGATGGATAGCGAAACACGGTCAGATATACGATGTGCCTGAACGCACAATCGTTAATGCGTCTGGACGCATGATGGATAATGCGCCCGGACACGCGATGGGTGACACACCCAGATATGCGATTGATAATGTGCCTGGATGCACGATGCCTGGTGGATAACGCACATTCATCCGTTGACCCAAAGCCTTGGTATGGGATTGGAATACTCTATGATCGCTATGGGTCTATTGATCACACCGAAGAAGCCTTCTCTTGTGTTCTTCATGATGGATAAAGGTCAGCCTTACTCCACTGCTATTAATTTCGTGTTCATTTCATGTTCATTTCGCTTTCTCGCCAGATTCCTCGTGCCCTTCGCAAGTTTCTCAATTGAGGCTGGTGTGGACAATGCGACAACAATGTGGGTGTAGAATCAGAGGATGATAGATTCAGTATGTCGATCATGCCTCAAATTATTTCCGTGGTACTAACATTCATGTAAAGGATTTCACCGATAACGACAAGAACCCTGCTGAGCTGGATGAAGCCACTCCTTAACAGCTCCCCAATTGAGACGGGTGTACTAGGTTCGACATTTTAGGCTGTAAAGCCTCAAGTTAGTTATCTGTAACGTCTTAGTAGATGAGACATTTGATTGAATCAACTGTTACATTAATTACGATAGAAACACGCGCTAACGGCATGTGAGGTGCTATGGTTCTGTATAAAATACGAAACAATGTCTCTATCTCTGTAAATTGCCCAGCTTCGTAATGGCCCGAGGTAGAGGCAGAAAACCGACACAGCAGCCAGCACCTCCTCGTACAGCTGGCCGTAGAGCAGTGCCAGTCAACTTTCGTGACGATCCCGGTTCTGGAGAAGAATTCGACTTCACTCCTTTGGATGAACATTCTGCTGATGAAGATGTACAACGACCGATCTCTCCCGCGAGTGTCGAGCCTGTAGCTGGCTCTGCTGCCTCCACCAGACCTGTCACGCCTTCTGAGCGAGCCTCAGAACCCTCACGGAGCCGAACAGCCCCAGATATTGATTTTTTCTTTGAACGCGGATCCA
>NW_001890348.1:0-1388 GCF_000143565.1 Laccaria bicolor S238N-H82 | reverse complement strand
GTTCGAATCACGTCATTGATGCATTTACTGATATCAGCCTGGTAGATGATACAGGGGGATTTGTCGCATCCGCATCAGGCCCTCCAAGCGATCCCGATAATCAGAGCTACGAAGAAGCGGTTGCTCGCGACCCAATTGCATTGTGCCGAAGTACTGTATGAGCAGTACGCGCCTCAGGTCAACGACGTGACCACCTGGCAGAAGTAATAGAGGATGGAAACAAGAAAGGGTGGTTCAAGTCAACCGGGGATCCGACCATGACTATACAGGTCAAGCAGGCACAACTTATACGTGATATGAAGGTTCGGTGGGACTCTCTTTATTTCATGATCAATCGGTTTCGTAAACTACGCCCGGTATGTTTGAACTTCATCATTCTATCAGTGTATACTTATAAAAATAGGCCGTCGAGTACTTTCTTTCTTTGCCCGTCAATAGAGAGCTTGCGAAACTTAGACTTACTGATATGGAATGGACTGTACTCCAGGATTTTGAGATCGTACTGGGTGTACGTCTCTAATATTGATACCTGTTTGAGGCTAAATCTTTTTCTTAGGTACCTCATCAAGTGCAGAAAATCATGTCGAAAGAGCGCACTCCTGTTTTATCAGGCGCAATTCCTGCGTTCGAAATGTTCATGACGGCATGGGAGCAACTTGGGACAGCACACCCCTGCTTGGCCCGATGGACAGATATTGGTATCGACTGGGCGACAACTTACTACAAGAAAATGGATGATTCGCCTGCCTACGTTATTGCGATGTGTGAGTTAAGGTTCAAATTCATAGATCATTCAATAACTTGACATCATCAGTTCTCAATCCCTCAATACGATTGTCATGGATTCGACGACACTGGGAGCCTAATTACGTTGCCAGGGCCACCGTAATTATAAAAAATACCGTAAGTGTCTCAGTTTGTTACGGTGACAGTAACCTAATATACTTGTTCCAGATGCGAAAATACCATGACCGTCTTCATGGACAAGTTCAACAACCTACACCTGGTACAGCAGCCTCGCAGCAAGAGAGGCGAAGCTGGCATGATTTAGCTGGACAATACGGGCTCGAAGATATGATGGACGTTACAGGTGCTTCTTCGCAGCAGGTCCAAGGCGTTGAAGAACAATTTGAGTTGTACGAAAATGGGCCGCTCTCACCGCGTGGCACAGATATTGTAGGGTTTTGGGCGGTAAGTATAGTCTCTCACTATTTTCTAATTTGCCCCACTGATTTTTTTGTAGATAAGTGATAAAACTCATCCAACATTGTACGCGATGGCATTAGATTATTTGCCCATTCAAGCATCCTCGGTTCCTTCCGAGCGCGTTTTTTCATCCAGTGCCGAAACTGATACAAAGCGGCGAAATCGAATCCACCCTGTTCTAA
>NW_001890349.1:2479-3590 GCF_000143565.1 Laccaria bicolor S238N-H82 | reverse complement strand
ATGTGATGTATGCTCAGGAGGCATAGGACATAGGCAGGTAAGTCATTAGTGTTGGATTGAGACATTTTGTGAACACTTACTGTGATTTTGTATAAGTGGTATCCAGTAAGTTGCAGCATTTCTTGTGAATACATGTATAGATGCTTTTTTCTTTTTGAGAACCAATTATGTAATGCATACTACTACAATGTATGTAATTATATTGCTTGCAGTTGTATATTATTTATCCATTTTATTTGACATAATTTGGAGTAGATATGACAGAGTTGCAGTATTTTCAGGTATAACTTGGGCAATGACATGCCAATTATGTAATATATAAAGGAGTTACTTAAGTTTGTGGGAAGGACAGCCAGATTCAAGAAGACCCTCGGGGAATCCATAGGTGACGTGTCTCACTTGGAATCCGAGGAAATTTGACAGGTAGCACCACTTCTTCTAGGAAACATGTAAATGACGCAAGACACTTGGAAGACAAACTGGCGCTGCGGCCAGCGGGTTCGCCCACCATACCCCCCCACTCTCTTACTTGTGTAAGAGGCCATTGCAAGCATGGCAGGAATGAGTCCTATTTTGCAAGAGTGGTAGTAACCCATTTCTGCTTTCTTTTTGCTTTTTTTCTGGATTTGTAGCTATATTTTTCACAAACTAGTATATCTTTCTATTTGAGTGTCACTCTGGGCTTCAAGCAGAGTACCTCAGTATCATCACCATCAATGAGCAATATTTCTTATTTGGAAGTCTATTTAAAATTGACATCATCACTATTAATCAGCACCATCCTCAATTTTCTCTGATTTCTCTGCCATGTTATGACTATTTTTATTAGCTTACCATATTTGGATATCTACTTTAAACCCTGAACACATTATCTAATGATGATCCTACAATCAAAGAGTGCATACTGCAAGAAAAACCATGTCATTTGGACCAGAAGTGGCAGAGCTAGGTAGGGACTATTTACTAATTATTCAATATGTGCAAACAACTTTACATCCTTGGTGGTAAAGTTGTTTGCATTCATTTTTGACTATGTCATATCATGTAGATTGAAGTTTAGTATACAGAAACCAAAGTTTTCTGAGAGTACACATGTCATTTCAGACTATTT
>NW_001890349.1:0-1023 GCF_000143565.1 Laccaria bicolor S238N-H82 | reverse complement strand
GATACCACTTATACAAAATCACAGTAAGTGCTCACAAAATGTCTCAATCCAACACTGGTGACTTACCTGCCTATGTCCTATGCCTCCTGAGCATACATCGCATCCTACGGTTGTTGACAATCAGCTGATGGTACAAATCATGGTAAGTGTTCATGAAACCTCTCAATGCATTTTCAATGACTTACTCATGTCATAGACCTCTGAAGCATATGTCATGTCCATTGTCATACCTCATATTGAACACTGTTGGCTTGGTGTAGATAAATCACAGTTGGTTGTGTGACGATGGTGGCGGATCTTGGTGGTCAGAGGTAAGTCACTATCATTAATTGTTTTGATGGATCACACTCACCTTGACTTGGCTGGAGGGGGAAGGGGATTCAGAAAAGACACAAGAAAAGGAGGGATGTACAAGACACAAGAAAAGGAGGGATGTACATACAATGTCAGAAAGGAATTTGGACAATAACATCTTCGCATCGTTAAGTCCTATGTATTCCTGTAAAGATGTATAAGATTAGTAACATAGATATATGTCTGAGCAAATAATGCAGTGTGAAGTTGTATTCCTGATATATGAGCTTAGTAAAATAAGAAGAGGGAGAAGGTATACTTACAAGAGGATGGCTGTGACAAAAAGTAGAGACGGCAGTGGGCATAAGCATCAACAGCAGTGGATGCAAAGGTACATTGGTGTTGTGCCATTCGTTCATGTCATGAAATTCTATTTTGTAAGGACATACAAAGTTAGTAAGAGAAAACACAAGAGATGGATGAAATATACGTACAATCAACACATAAGTAAGATATGTACTTACGACACAAGAAACAAATGGAAGCAATTTGGACATTAACACATTTGTGTCATTAAGTCCTATGTGTTTCTGTAAAAACATATAAAGTTAGTAAAATAGGTAGTAGGCATTGAGCAAATAACGCCAAATTATGACATGTGCCAAGGATCGTCTGAACCTGCACTGGGGTTCAGACGATCCTTGGCGTACATCATAATTTGGCATTGTT
>NW_001890350.1:1923-3663 GCF_000143565.1 Laccaria bicolor S238N-H82 | reverse complement strand
CAAGGGCTGGGGCGTCAGAATTGCACAAGTGTTTCGCCTCCTTGGTCGTCTTGATCAGACTAGTCGCGGTTGAGGATGGACAGGAAGGTTGGGTCATAGGCGGTCAAAGGAAAGTGTGTGTTGGACATTCTTCTAGTGCCATTGGTGCAAATCGGTTCTCCTTATATCATTTGTAACAGGTATGCCTTATTCCGTATCCGTGTGTTCTACTCTTTTATTGTTGTACACTTGTACTATTATCATTTGCTCTGTGTAGTAGTAAAGTTGTTTTGTATCCGAACATGTTTTACTTAGACTCCTTATCAGAAATTGCACTCACTCACTCAAATCACGGAGAGAGTGCATTCCCTGAGGATCCATGATAGTATGTGTGCACTGGCAATCGAATATTTGGCATTTTGTCCACTGGAACATTGCACATTGATTGCACAACTGTCGAAAAATACGGAACCCAAATACGGAGACCACACACATGGGTGCCACCATGATGTCATAGCATTGTGCGCCCTGGGCGCTGCCCAACGTTACACAGATACTTTGGTCCTCCCCCCTTCGAACTGAGGTACGCAGAGTCTCCAGTCTTGCCTCGTCATGCACGAAGGATCATATACTTGCGCTAACTAGTACTCTGTAGTTTGCACTCCCTTCAAACTCCTGTCATCAGGTGCTCTAACAAAATGATCATTATTCCTGTCCAACCCAGTAAGACGTCAACCAGTCGATGAAAGGATCAAAAGACTAATTATATAATTGCCTGGCCGTAGCACAAGTGTCCGCCTGTTTGTCCATCTTGTGCTCCTGATCTCGTCAATCCAAGCCCAGTCTCTTTCCGATACTCCTTCCTTTCAGCTCCGGGATATTCCTTTTGAATGTTCCAATCCGACATATGGGAGTTGCACCTTCTATGCTGATTGTCTCGAGAGTCGTTACCATTGTGGTCAATCGGGCTACCCGATTGGATATGGCCAACACTACTGTGAAGCCTTCACGGCGGCAGGGTCAAAGTTTAGTTTGCAGGGACAGGAGTGGTTGGCACACACCATGCATTGCCTACAGGCCGCACTGGTGCCTGAAGCGACAGGTGAAGATGAGGCAACATGCAACGCGCTAGCCGACAAGGCTTTCGCAACCCATGCAGCTTGCTATGTCAACAATGGTTTGTGTGAACTGTTCCCAACGGATTGGGCAGAGATCGTGACCATTGTAGGGTGGACACTCTTCAAGAGCTGGGATGCGACTAAGAGCACTTTCCAGGCGGCGGGAAATTGTGCAGCCCTCGCGGCGTGGATCCTACTCTGCACCACGCTAAATAACCGGAATTTATGTCCCAGTGGGTTCGATTGACATGTGGCTGAATTGTAGCATTGCATGATTTGCTTGGAGGCTTGAAACCAGGCTAATTGCAATATGATCTTATTGCTCTCGGAATTGGAAAGCACGTCGATGGACGTCAAATCTTGGTCGAACTAGTCGCCGTTGAAGATGAACACGCTACGAGTGCCCTTCAACAAGTATGCCTTACCCCGTATTATTTAATTTCGACTGTTTTCAGTTCTTTACGCACTTCTGTTATCGATTGCCTTGCTCTGTATTTCTGTATCACATGTACTTGAACTTCCCAGACTACTATGTCAGAATTTGCGACTTTTGATTTTTTTGTCTTCTTTCTTTGACCGCACCCATTGCACCCATAGCGGGTAGAATGTATATATGACTGGTGTGCGATAAGACTACCAAGAA
>NW_001890350.1:0-1156 GCF_000143565.1 Laccaria bicolor S238N-H82 | reverse complement strand
CAGTCCATGAAAGGATCAATAGGCTAATCATATGATTGCATGGCTGTAGCACAAGTGTTCCTCCTGTTTGCCCATCTTGTGCTCCTGATCTTGTCAATCCAAGCCCAGTCTCTTTCCGATACTCCTTCCTTTCAGCCCCGAGATATTCCTTTTGAATGTTACAATCCGACATATGGGAGTTGCACCTTCTATGCCGATTGTCTCGAGAGTCGCTACCATTGTGGTCAATCGGGCTACCCGATTGGATATGGCCAACACTACTGTGACTCAGTGAGGCCTTCACGGCGGCAGGGTCAAAGTTTGGCTTGCAGGGACAGGAGTGGTTGGCACACACCATGCATTGCCTACAGGCCGCACTGGTGCCTGAAGCGACAGGCGAAGGTGAGACAACATGCAACGCGCTAGCCGACAAGGCTTTCGCGACCCATGCAACTTGCTATGTCAACAATGGTTTGTGTGAACTGTTCCCAACGGATTGGGTAGAGATCGTGACCATTGTAGGGTGGACACTCTTCGAGAGCTGGGATGCGACTAGTAAGAGCAGTTTCCAGGCGGCGGGAGATTGTCCAGCCCTTACGGCGTGGATCCTACTCTGCACCACGCTAAATAACCGGAATTTATGCCCCAGTGTGGCTGGGCTGTAGCATTGCATGATTTGCCAAATTGCTTGGAGGCTTGAAACCAGGCTAATTGCAATATGAACTTATTGCTCTCGGAATTGGAAAGCACGTCGATGGACGTCAAATTTTGGTCGAGCTACTTAGTCGTTGAAGATGAACACGCCAAGAGTACCCCGTATTAGCTAAATTTGATTCTTTACGCACTTTTGTATCGATTGCCTTGCTCTGTGTTCCAACTGCATCACATGTACTTGAACTTCCCAGACTACCATGCAATCATCGTCACTCCGACGTTATTTTACTCTACACTCAGTTCAGGCAAATTTTCGTTAGAACTTGGTCTTCTGCTCGCCGAAAGTTAATGTTGACCACCAACTATTCTTAATCCGGCTCTCCACAAACGACTACGGATCGTCAAATTTGGCCCAGAGAAACGCAGCCCAGCCAAAGCCCAGCCGCGCTACTGAAATGTTAAGCGGTTACTTGCCCAGGGACCAACGGTGCGTTTTCTAACTTGTCTGCAATCATGTACTTCT
>NW_001890351.1:1914-3581 GCF_000143565.1 Laccaria bicolor S238N-H82 | reverse complement strand
ACAAAGGCAGATAGACTTTGATGAATCAATGTGATTTACTTTTTTTTCGTTGATAAATTATACTTCTTTACATTGAGAGTATACCAATCGCCCCGGCAAGGCCGGAGCATGATTGGTATACTATCAATGTAAAGAAGTATAGTTAGTTGCATTGAAGTAAAAAGGAAGCCAAAAAAAAAAGTAAATCACATTGATTCATCTAAGTCCTTCAGCCAAATAGAGCAATAATGAGGCCACAAGGCGAGTGCTGCGAGAACGCTGCAAGCAGAAGCCATGAGCGCAAGCCATGACACGTGACAACCATGAGATATGATGACAAAGCATACCATGGATCGATAACACTCTGGAAATGTTGAGGGATGTTTCTAGGACAGGGCTAGCAAACAATTTGAGGAGAGAGAGAGCAGAGGCTTCACTATTCATATGCTAAGGGTGCTAAAAGCAAATGTTAAGCAAAGATTTGGTAGATTTGACTAGAAAATATGATGAAGAGGATGAGGCATTCAACCGTGGGAAGAAATCATTTTCGTGGGAGAAAGTCAAATTTCAGCGTTACCGCGCTGAAAAAAGTCTCGAGATCCCGGGTAATAAACGAGTCTCTTTGTAAACTCAGAGGACTCGTAATAATGAAAATTAACTTACTTGGACTTGAGTTCCGGGTCAACTCCCTTCTTGTTGTACTCCTCGGCCGTCCTCTGCAGTACGTCTTTCTCCCTTTTCTTCAGTTTTCCCATCATTTGAGTCACGACCCGCTCCCGAAAATCAAAATGAGTGGGATCTCCCCCTTTAGGCCTCTTTTGTCCCTCTTCAATGGCTTCGGCACAAAGCCTTTTCGCTTCGGTATTGATGGCATCCTTGTTCTCATGCTGGAACACACGCCGGGCGTGCCACGACTTTCCCATCCTCGGCATTTTCTGACTTCTCTTACGACTGTACCGGGCAAACCACTCTTTAATATCCTACAAGTCCGTCAGGAATCAATTAGAGGGCCCCTGGAAAAAGTACTTACTTTTTTAACAGCTGATCTTTCTTCCTTCTTGAACGATTTTCCATTGAGGAGTATGTCGAGCATGTCTTGCAAAACTCGAGAAAATATCTCAGCACGAGCAGCGTCGTTGGCGTCTCTGTACTCCTCCCGATGTTTTTCCAATACAGCACTTTCTTCATCGGTCCAATGCCTCCCGGACCCATGGTGCTTGGTTTGACTGGAAAGTGGGGCAGATGGTTCAGGGGATTGAGAATGAGTACTCATAATGATATAATTAATGGTATTTGGGAGCAAAGAGGTAGATGGAAAATGGTAGTCGGGAGCAGAGAGGGAGAACAACTCATGCCAAATACAATGAACAAACAATCACCCCTGATTCGGGAAAGGGAATTACTTTATATATCATCTATCAAAAATATACATAACTGATCGGCACGGAAGATCGAACACGAAACGGAAAAGAACAGACCTTAATAACCTTAAATAGCTTAAATAGCGGAACAGTTATGATCGCATCACAGGACAAAACCTTAATTAGCTTCCTCTGTAATTATGTCTGTCTGTAATTATCGTCGGTCCATCTAAGTAACTAAACTGGTAACGCAGTTATGGTGGTATATATTGAAGCTACCTTTATACCAATGTATGATGAGGCTGTCAGTGACATACAGATCTTGAT
>NW_001890351.1:0-1134 GCF_000143565.1 Laccaria bicolor S238N-H82 | reverse complement strand
TGCAGAATGTTTCCGAACATCCCACTGCAGGGACCCTTTCCACCAGATTGAACGTTGGACCAGCACCTTTTATGAGCCGAGCTGGCTGTGGAAAGTGGGTTTGGTTATTCGACTTGGTCACGAAGGTGATCGGTGCCCGAATGGAAGCAGCAACTTGAGTGCCGACCTTGACATTGACGAAGAGGAATGGTTTGACATGGAAGACCTTACCAGCACTTCGGCCGATCCAAAACCAACGGACCATATTTACAATGGTGGCCGGGTGATGACCATCGTCCATACTTCCGGTGTGCATCACCTGCCTATCGTCTTCTGTGGATGTTCTGGTGCAGCAGCTGAGGACATACAGTTGTTCCGGGTTGGGTTGTACCCATCCACCTACAAGTCTTGCCAGACCGTATTTACCTTCCAACTCCTCAATGACTACCTGCTGGAAAACCTGGAATGTAAAACATCGGCCACCCACTACTACTCCAAATTGAGAAGGATCACCAACTTTGCATTTCCTAATTCCATTCCGGTATGTTGTTCAAGTACTGAGGTATACTCCCATCTCAAAACGTTTGACAGAACCGGTATCACGAGTTAATAAGGGTTGGTAGACAATACCGTAATCTTACCGAACTGGCTACTTTTGGATTTGGACACAAAGGTAAGGCTCCGACGCCGGGGGAGATGGGTTTTTTTTGCCCTACCTGCCCACAACCAGGAGTCAACCTTCCTGATGACTGGAACAAAAACCCCAATGATCCTACTAACTGGAAGTATACCAGAGGATTTGTAGCCGATGGCAATTTCACAGCAGCCCACCAAAAACAGGCACGGCCCAAAGACGATGTTTGGCTTAAAAATGGGGATAGTTTCATGACGCAAAGAGGACCTTATTTGAGCCACCTTCGGGAGGCGATTGAAGATAATGATGTAAGTTTTTATCCTTCGAGCGACTCGGCCGGTGTCTGAATCTTTCAGCCGAGGACATGTCATGAGCACAATGCTATCAACAACAAGAATGTATTTCACCGAGGTTTTGACGCTACTGGAATTGGAGCCATTGCTTGCCTTCGACATGGCACCTTTTGTCCGGGTTCGGTGGTAGATTTTCAAAAGGGAGAAAGGTATGGAAGTTATCCTGAG
>NW_001890352.1:2495-3575 GCF_000143565.1 Laccaria bicolor S238N-H82 | reverse complement strand
AATTTCATATTTGTAATTTGGACCGAAGTATCCTGCATTAAAACACATGTAAAACATAGATAGGGGTTCCTGGAGTATATAAGGAGCATGCTGGCAGGTCAAAAGGCAAGCAATCACCCCCCGTTGACCAGCTAGTTGCACTCCAAGTAGGAACTTAGGAGGTGGACAGTTGTAATCAATTAAAGGAGATTTCTTCGTGGTCAGAAAAGTACAGTGTGAACGAAGCCAGTGTGCTTGGGAGTCAACTTACTTGGAGACTTTTGAATAAGAGGTTTTAAGAACACAGTATCATTTAGACGAGACAGCATACTCATACCCTTAGTTTTGGAGCATAGTGACATAATAAAAACTCACAGGAGTCATAAAAGTCAATTGAAGTCATGTTTTGTGTTAATAAAAGAAACTGTGATCAAAGAACTTTGCATTTAAGAGACCAAGTTCCCAGAAAAGACATACTTTGTTCCATTGAACTATTCTAAACCACACTTTATAATAAAAACCCATTTTGAACGAAATCTCTTGAGACTTAACCTAAGAAGACGAAAGTGGTATTTCTCAATACCAAAGGCCCTCAAACTCGTGCACTGAGATTGTGATAGTGTGTGTGTGTGTGTGTGAGTGAGTGTTTAGGTGTTTAGGGTTTTCCCGACGTGCTTGATCCTTGTTTGCATGTTTCACACTTTCACGTTCATCCCTGTGCAACGCATATCATCTGGAGCCCACCGTGAGGGTCTCCTTTTGTTTTTGATAAGGCAAAGACTTGAAAAGTTTAGTGATCTACAGGATCATTTTATTTGAATGAAAGTTTAAATTAAAAATCGCTAGGGTTTGAAGCAACTTAAATACTAGTGCAGAGCCATTCACCACGGCACCAAAAATCAGACAAACAGCGAATTCTATTAAAGCAGGGGAATCATCAGGTTTACCACCTCCACCTAAATGAAAAGCTAAGCAACCTGCAACAGCAGTAGTGCAAAGGTTTCCGTTAAGAACAGAGACAGTATCCCAACTGCCTCCTCGCGCAACTCATAGAAAAACTGTTAGGGCATCTGATAATATAAACCCGAACTTGTTAGCCCA
>NW_001890352.1:0-1183 GCF_000143565.1 Laccaria bicolor S238N-H82 | reverse complement strand
AGGGTCAAATGGGAAGTCTGCTAAAATGATTGTTGAGGAAGCGAGCAATAAAGATATGATGGTGCAAAGCAATATGTTTGCATCACCTGGAGAAATTTACACCCAGAACAGCGGAGAGCCAGGTATCGTCCAGTTGGGAATAGATGCTCGAGTTAAATCAGTATACACCAACCAGATTAGAGATTCAAGAGATGATATGTTAGATAAAATGGCTACTCGAATTGATACACTGTTGGGTAATAATGTGCCAGCACAGGTAGCACATCCATCGGCACAAGAAGTTGACATAGTCAACAATGTGAAAAACATTCTGTCATATTTTGAGGGACAGCAAGGTCAAGGTCAAGAAGCTGCAAGTTATGTAGCTACTAGACGCAGTCAAGCTGATACTCAGGGACAGCAGGGTTTCTCGTAGGTTCAAGGATTGAGTGATCTGGTAGGAATGCAGTCAATACCAGAAGTAAGAAAGCTCTTGAGAACCAAACTAAAGCCAAAAACCGCAGACCATTAGCAGAATTCGAAGATTCTGATGATGAGCAAGAAGAAGAAATTGAAGAAGTGGAGGAAGAAGTTCTGCCTGTAGTAATTAAGAAAACCCAGAAAGCTATACCAAAACCGAAAGAGAAGCATAAACCACTTCTCCCAAGGGATGATGAAGAAGAGGATCCAGTGCCTAGGCATAAACAGTTACCATACTTAAATATTCCTGACCTGAATGATCCAAGACAAAAAGAAGAAATAAAAATTGATAATTTTGAGCCAATTATTGATACTGAGAAAAGACCTGTTTCTTATAAACACCAAGCACCAATTGAGAATGTGACACATGAGAGAGAGGCTTTAGCGAATTTCTATAATGCCCCAGTTACACTGACGGCAGAGACTTTGATAAGCATTTCCCCAGGTATTAGACACAACTTGATTAAAGCTTTATCTAAGAAAAGGATGCCAGTACAAGAAGCTCAAAACAGAAAGGTTACTATGATGGAAGAGCCTGACGTTGATGCGGTACCATTAAAACCTACAAAATGCGAATTGGAGGTGGACGCGATATCCATTAACGATTTAAATATAAAAGCGGCTTTTATAGTGACAACAAGAGATGAAGGAAACATGCCTAAAGGGTCTATCATCATCAGTGATCCAGTAGCGCAATACCTGCAGAGTTTAGGCCCATCTGAGA
>NW_001890353.1:2283-3574 GCF_000143565.1 Laccaria bicolor S238N-H82 | reverse complement strand
ATCTTCGAGAGTCGCAAACGCCATCGCGGACCTGTGTCTCACCGCCGAGCCTGGAACTCTTCTAGGCACTGTTTTCGAGACTCGCGAGGAGTTCGGCTCGTGGTACAGCTTCGTTCAAGACTTTGTAGATACTCAGGGGGTCCCAGTGCCTGCGGGTTCAACGACGGCCGATTTGGAGAGACTCGTCTCACTTTTTCAGCGAGACGATTCTCCTCCCATTGCTGGGCCTTCATCTCTGACACCTCGTCAACGCCGCGTCTGCTCGCTGTCCCTTATTCCTTCTATCGCCGTTGCTTCGCCTGGTCTTCCACCTTCCGCCCATTCTCAGGAGGAGGAGGAGGAGGTTATCGATGAGCTTGTTGACGAGGAGTAGGTGCGCTTGTTTTTACGGACTCTTTTACTTGGCATGCATTCGGACATCTTAGTTTTTGGACTTTCTATATCAACCTTTTTGTGTCATTATCTTTTGTAGTTAGATTCTGCTGTCCTTATAGTAGAATCTTGACTTTGTCTTTCTTGAACTTTGAGATTTGTTCCTAAGTGAGAGCCTTTTTGCATGCTTTCTAGAGTGTGAACTTGTGAATTTTCGACTTTATTTCGCATTTTTCTATCAAATTCATTCTGCCTTAGGGTTTTATTGTCTCTAGTTCGCGTTTTTATGACTCTTTTCCCCTTGGTGGTTTTAGTGAATCATGAAATCGAATTTTTTATCTATCAAGGTAGCCTTGATCCCTCCCCCTCACTAAACATTGACTGTCCTCAGTCAAAACGACTAAGTTCATAGGTCACGTGGCGCGGGAAATCCAAGGCTCGGAAACTTTATTCTATTTTTAGACGTGATCGCGCTGGAACGCGCAACTCCAAATTTTTCACGCTTCAAGTGAATTGCAACGCGGAATTTCGGAACGCGCACGCCTTGGTCTCAGACACACATATAAAAGCAGGCAGTGGCGAAAAATTTTCGGACAGAACAGTTTTTTGCTTTTCTACCACGCACTCTCATTTTACCACTCGCTCATTATGTCTATCCCACACAACGCTCTTCCCGCCGCTGTCAAGCTTCGCGAGTCCGCTCTCACTGCCTTCAAAACTTATCAGGACATGAAAGAGGGACTGAACAGCGCTGCCGCTCCCACCATTCTTGGCGTAGCCGCTAATTACTGTGTAAGTCGCGAATTTTTCTGTTATAAACTTCGTATTCTCTATTTCTTCGAACAAAGGCTAATACTGCGCACTTGACTAGGTTCAGCTTATCGACACCAAGGATCCGTGTCTGCTTATGCACCAGCCA
>NW_001890353.1:0-1026 GCF_000143565.1 Laccaria bicolor S238N-H82 | reverse complement strand
CGCGATGTACTNGTCGCTGATTACGAAATTGCCCTTGCCCAGATTGCTGAGCGTGAAGTAACTAAGGAGTAGTAGAACTATCCGAACTTTTTGTAGACGGACACCTAGAGCCCGCATGTATAGTTGACTACGCATGGAAAATCTAGAAGGCGCTTGCGCATTATGTTTATAAACTGCTGGAGGTTTTTATTAAACTTTTTAGCCAATTTTAAAGCATAAGTCTACTAAGCCTCTTCTTCACTTAAATCTTCGATTTCTTCTAAGTCCCCGGATTCATCTGCGGAAGACCCATCAAGATTAACTCCTTCAAAGTAGTAATCTCTTGTGTTAGGTCTTTCTTCAACGCCTGTGTTTTCGATTTCATCCAGTTCCTCATTGCTTGCATCAATAAGTGTACTGAAGTGCTCAGGTAAGTCGATCCTTTCTCTTGCGAAATACGGAATGACTCTGAACGCTCCAATTTTATTGTGATTGACTGATCCGTCCAGTTCACAAACTATATATGAACCTCCCTTTGTTCGACGTACCACAATCATAGGTCCCAGGTATCTTGGTTGCATTTTACTATTTAATGACGAGGATACTTGTGAATTTCTGATAAGCACCAGGTCTCCGGGTTTATACATTCGACCACTGATTTTATGGCGGTGGCTTAGTTCATATTTTGCCACTCTTTTCACTTTTTCTAAGGTGACCCTCTCGCGCATTTCCGCCACATGCTGCCTGTGTTTTGCTAATGCTTTGGCTCTATAGCCAATCAATTCTGCAGTGGACAACATACGATCTGGTAATTTTACTAACCAGGTAGCCTCCTGTATGTCGAGAGGTAATATTGGATGTGCGCCTGTCACCATAAAGAACGGCGAACAACCAAATCTTTTTCTAATCGTGATCCTGTCAGCCCAAAGTACTTGCCAAAAGAACCAATACCACTTGGCAAGGTTCTTGGGTCCACAGCACTTTGTGAGCATTTGTATAATATCCCAATGGGGCCTTTCGATTCTGCCATTTGCCTTAGAATTATAC
>NW_001890354.1:2269-3799 GCF_000143565.1 Laccaria bicolor S238N-H82 | reverse complement strand
ATTGACAGTGACATTTCGGTGAGAAATGAAGCTCTTAGACCTCCAGTAATGAGATGACTTACATGCTCTCCAATTGCCCATCCACCCCACCATCGGATCCAGCTTAGTGGCCACCGCATTCCAATAGGCACGTACATAAACCTGTACTGCACGCCACCACGATGAAAGCAATGTGTGGTGTAATGTCTTTTCAGCCCAGCTGCTGCTGCAAACTTGGTAAGCAATCTGTCGTAGCTCATGTCACATTTAGGATGAATCAGTTCATTTGGGGCGATGTATGGGAATATGTAGTCATCGCCTTCAACTTTGTGGTTAGGTTGGAGCTCAATACTTTCCATTCCTCCACTGATTCCGGCTGGAATCAACAGGAATCCAACTGGAATCAACAGAAATTGAACACTAGGACTTCTGGTTCATTAATTTTGGACCCTGAATGTCCTTCTTTAGGTCAGACAAATAGAATTGTAGCACTAAATCTTTTACTAAACAAGGGCATAAGGCATATGACTAGTTACTTACTACTACATGTTTATTTATTTCAATCAGATTCAGAGACATTAGATTCTGCATGTTGTTCATCCAAACCCTAGTCTTCATCATTACCATTAATCTCCTGAGACTTTGCTTTTGTTTCCTGTACTTAACTCTCCCCCATGTATTCCCACCGGAATCCCACTGTAGTCCGGGTAAAGTCTGGCATTCTGGCTGCAGTCCTGGGGGAATATGGTAGGACTGCTTTCCTACTCTATTCCCATTTCATTCCAGTGGGAATCCAGTAGGAATTCCAACTCAATTTAGACATCATGTGACTTCATGCCTATCATATTTATTGTAAGTCTAATGTAGTCAGCCAATTTATTATTATATCTTGTCCTATAATAACCTCACAAGTTTCTTCTTAGAACAGTTATATAGATTCAAATTCTAATATATTGAAGTGGTACAATACTTTCCATTGGCACTGGAGGGAGGGGGGAACAAAGGGAAGGAGAGCAAGGGGAGAAGGGAAGGAGGGAAATGGGAGGGGGAGCAATGGGAAGGAGAGCAAGGGGAAAGGGAGCAATGGGAGGAGGGGGATGGAGGGGGAGGGAGTAGGATGGAATGATGGAGGGATGGGGAGCTCACCTGGGCTCGTCATTGCCCGTGTCCCTTCACTTTCGTCTCCGTTAATAAGCGGGGGTCGTTGTGGGCGCTCAGGCGTTGTGGTGGTCGTTGTGTCGTCCGCAAGTCGGGGGGTCGTTGCTGTCCCTAGGCGTTGTTGTTCACGGGCGCGTTCTCGTTTTTGGTCGTCCCCGTTGGTGTCGTCCTGTTGTTGTTGTGCCGTTTTGTCGTGTCGCGTGTTGGTGAGTCATCGGTTGAATCGTTGCCACGTCGCAGGATAGCGACGTGGCACCTGCATCGGGTGTGAGATGGGATGGGGAAAGAACGGTGCTGGGTGCACTTACCTGGCATGGACAGTGACGACGGCTTGCGTCGTCACCGTCTGGACGACGTGGCACATCTGCCACGTCGTCTCACCTCCTCAGCGCT
>NW_001890354.1:0-907 GCF_000143565.1 Laccaria bicolor S238N-H82 | reverse complement strand
GCTTTGACNTAAGCAGTTGACCCAGCCAAGGTAAAGCACTTCGCCAGAGTTTCTTGAATGTCGCCCTCTAACACTTACCCCTCAGATTAGTTTTATTTCTTCAAGATTGCAGTACTTCTTTTTCTCTTTTACAAAGAACATGACACAAAAAACCTTTATATTGACAAGAAGTTACAAGATAAGAAGAGGCATTACAAAATATGGAGTATGTGATTATTGCGGGTCTTCATTAGTGGGAGTCGAAGGATGATCATCTACTGGGATTTAGATGTTGAATCATTACTATCAAGCAGGGGACATACCAGATGAAGCTATCAGCCGAGGAGACCTCCTGGTGCCAACTGTGAAGGGAGAGGGTGATCTGCCGCGGCGTGTTGCATGAACTGGCTTTGGAGCCAAATAGATTGGGGCCAGGCTCTCAGCTTGAACCAGATTTGAAGGAGCTGTGGGTTGAATTGGAGGCGGGCTCGAAGCTTGCACAGCTGCCGATTGAATTGGAGCCGGGCTCGAAGCTTGCGCCGGCGTCGGAGGAGCTGCTGACTGGATTGGGGCCGGGCTCGATGCTTGGACCGATTCCTCTGCTGATTTATCGGTGTTGATGCCAATATCCACAGTACCCTTCATTGTGTTGATGCCAATATCGGCTGTCCCCTTGGTCACATTGATCTGGGTGTCGGTCATGATTTTGTGGCCAAAATGATTGAGGACAATTTGTTCCACGATTGTTTGTCGGTTACCAAGTTTTATCTGACCCTTGGTAAGTGTGCTATAGGACGTAGTCAGAGTCTCCTGTGCTTGCTCGGCCTGGTGGACTCGGTTTGTAAGTTCGGCCATAGACTTCACAACTTGTTCTTGCAATGCAGCCGGCGTGACCTTCATCATATTCCTGACCTCCCCCTCAAAAGCT
>NW_001890355.1:1981-3561 GCF_000143565.1 Laccaria bicolor S238N-H82 | reverse complement strand
AAGTTGACCATGTATTGAGACAGAACAGTAGATATCAACATGAATGGCCTCCTCTGGCTTGAAAGCCAAGATGTGAAAAACTGGTGATGTGGCAATAGCAATATGTAAAGTCATGGCAAGCCTTCAGCCATATCCCCACATGAACCTATAATTATGTTTTATGTTTTTAGATAGGACAGTAGGTATCAATATGAAAGGCTTAGAATAGCCTTTCCCAATATGAAAGACAACTTGTGCATGATGTCAAAAACTAATGCTGCAGCACTGGCAATATGTAAGATCATGTCCATCATTCAACCTCATCCCCATAACCTAGACAGCGCCAAGGACACCATAACCTACATGTCAACTACAAACTTTTGTAGTCTAAAAAACAGACACTACACACTTTTTCAAATGAAAAAGCAGACACTACAAACTTTTCCAATAACAAAGCACACGCTACAAACTTTTGTAGTCTAAAAAAGTGGACAGGACAACCTTTTTTAATGGCTCTCATATAATTCCTCAAACTAAACATGGAATAGGGTCCCTGCAATGTATCTGTATATTCCCCAGCCATTTCCCCATCAAATATGTGCCATGTATAGGATGGATGGGCTAGTTGACTTTGGATAACATTTTAGCCCTAACCCTCAGTAAAATTTGTAGTCTATGTCCCACTTTTGTAGTCTTTTGTAGTCTATGTCCCACTTTTGTAGTCTTTTGTAGTCTATCAGTAAACTTGGTAATACACCTTCCTTTTTTGTTCATTTTCCCACAACACAATAATTGTAGCCCTTTCTTTTAGCTTTCTAAATATACTGAAATCATATTGTTTGGTTTTGTTTTCAGGGAGAAAAATGCAAAAAGAAAGAGAAAAAAATGTGATGCTTTTGGGATTCCTTTACCTCATATCTCCACAACAGGAGCACTTCAGAACATAATTCAAACAGATTCAGGAAGCTACAGTCCAGGGCTACAACTTTCGTTTTTGACCATTTTAGGCAATTGGTCATGTGACCACCCTTCCAAACACCCATTGGATGGACCCTAACATGTATAATTATCCTTATCTGGTTTTATTGCACCTTTTGGTTGGTTTAGAATGTCCTTTCATCATTTGGATATATACAGTGGACCTAGCCACCATTCCTATTTTGGTAGGTTTCCATATTTAGAAGTACACCCTGGACCCTGAAATTAGTAATGAAATAGCCCTGATATCCTAATGGATATGATATGAAAATGTGAATGAAATATCAAGAGCTGCATAATAAAAAATCACAATGAAAACAGTGGTGGTAAGTATGAAAGTCAGAATGAAATATCAGGAGCTGCATAATGAAAAACCACAATGAAAGCAGTGGGGGAAAATATGAAAATCTCAATGAAATACCAAGGGCTACATAATGAAAAATTGCAATGAAAATAGTGGTGGTACAGTTGAGTGCAAAAAGAATGAAGGTTGGTTCATTTTTCTGGTTCTTTCTAAGAATCTATTGTACCTCAAATGTATTTGTGTATTCTTTTACATCATGTAGTTGTGTTACACTTCCCTTGGTATGGACTAATTTCAGTGAAAGCTGGAGCCTTGAGAA
>NW_001890355.1:0-1374 GCF_000143565.1 Laccaria bicolor S238N-H82 | reverse complement strand
CTGGATATGTAGTACAGTAGATATTCTCACAATGCATATACTCATAATGCATAAATCTCATAATGCATGACATTTTTAGGGGACCAACTTGGTATGCAGGGATTTATGCATGGAACGTCATATTGAATAATGCATATCATATTTTGGCATTATGCATTACCAGATCTACAGATTTACTGGGTATTTACCTGTTCACCTCATTGTACCTGAGTTTTTCAGGACCAAAGTCTACCCTGATATACCTGTGTGCCACAAATACACTGCTCGAGAGTAGTATCCAATTTTGCCAACACTTTTCTATCATTCTATGCCAGCTGCTGAGGAGAAGAAGCGGAAACCTCGAGACAGGCACAAGCCCTATGCACCTTGTGGAGGGAATGGAGCTGTGTGAGTGTTTGGTGTGTCATCCACTCAGAGGCTCGCAGTGTGTCAACACTGCTTTTGCAACAATAATTGCGCAAATTGAGGCATTATTGAGGGCTCATCTTCATGTTGTTCAAGTGAAATCAGCCCGACAAACTACTCTCAACTCTTTTTTCAGTAGTAACCTCTCTCCCATGGATGTCGATAGCCTGTAAATACGCAGTCTTTCCAGTTTTCGTCTTGCTACATAAAGGACATTTCGAAGTGTGACATTTTTTGGCTGAGGTCACAAATAGTCACATTTTGTGACATATTTCATCTTGCATAAATCTCACAATGCATAGAAAAAGTTGGGGACCAGCATTATGCATTGTGAGAATATCTACTGTACTCATATTCTACCTCCTTGAGTCAATCATCATCTTTGCTGATTTCTGAATCATATCTACAAAAGGAGTCTTGCCTAACCAGATGACAACAATTTCTTTCAGCTGCACAGACTGGATTTGCACAATAGGGGGAGTCAGAGTGAGCGGTTCAGCGACGATTCAACAAACGGTTTGGAAACGGTTCAAAGGTGTTGATTTCACGTCTGAACTGTGGGAACATGCTGAATCATCGCTGAACCTGAACCGGTTGTGAAGCGCCTCTAGAGGCGCTTCACCGTCGGTTCAAGTTTCGGTTCTACCTCCTTTGTACCATAACACCCTAATCCATTAGATTGTAAATATTTATTTACTTCAGTTGTTCCTCATTAGGATGGATCCAGAATATATCTATCTATTTATCTCCTTGAAAATATGTTTTCAGCCGTAAATTTTCTCCCTGTGCTCGGTATCATTGCAATAACCGCCTACAACATCCTCACAAAAATACTGTCCAAAGCCATCGTCTACACTGCATACTTTGGCTGCTCAGGTGCATACATTGTTGACGTCGTGCACAATTGTGAGTGTGGAACATGTATTTGGATTCTAGAGGTGGTCAGAACCGAGCTGAAATGGAGATTTA
>NW_001890356.1:2071-3716 GCF_000143565.1 Laccaria bicolor S238N-H82 | reverse complement strand
AGAAATTGTGCCCTCTTTTCCCGATGTTTTGGGCTCTTGAGAGCAGAGACCCAGATAATGGAAGCTTTCCGTGTCTAGAAGGTGGTGAGATATCCATGTATAGCATGTGATCGGTATTGCATAGGATGAACAAAGTAACATAAATACTCGCCTTATTCCTCACAATCCTATCCCAGCTCGTAAATGCGAAACACCCACCATCTATAGTGTATATGTCCGTTTCTCGCAATTCCGTACCCTTCTGACGGCGTTCACGCATTAGATTTGAACATCGAGTCTTCATGTAGTATCGAGTCTTCACGTACTATGTGAAGGCTCGATGTAAGGTGAGTAATCAAAATGTACATGACCATTACATTCTATCCCAGTTCATAAAAATGAAACACATGCTGTCCGTAGCAATTCCGTCCTTTCTAGTGGTGTTCACACATTAAATTTGAATGTTGCGTCTTCACATATGTTTTGTTGTTGCCTTGTTTGTCTTCATGCATGTCGTTTCGATTTGTTGTATGTAGCAGAACGAAATCTAATACATTTTGTTAATAAAAAAATTTGTGTAACAGAAAATACAGAATTCAGTGTTGCATGAAACAAAGTTCTATTAAAATATAAGATGGGGTACATGAAGTGTACTTACTTGCTAGCCCTTCGTGGTTTTCCCTTGTTGTTGTATACATACATCGGACATGTGTATACCTCATCGTTCCAGCTGTCGCAGACGTCAACGTGTTCTGTAGATGTCCCTCATGCCATTAACCCAACATATTGTCATCGGGTATCTTGGTTAGGCTGCAAAAGTATTTCATTAGTGCTTTCATTTGTTGTCAACATCTTGACTTACAGTCTTCAGGTAGGTGTTCTATCTCGTCTTTGGAAGTGTTGTGAAACAGAGAAGTTGAATCTACGAAAATATGTTAGCGTGACAATAATCTACAGAGTCAAACTGACATACTTATCATTTGGCATCCCCCGGACTCCATTTATCCCTCCAAAACTTCAAAACATCGCTGTTGCTCATTTCCAGTGTCAAGACGATGTATCTTCATCCGCAGAACCGGCATAAGTAGTGTTTAAAGGTTCAGTTCAGTCCGGTTTTTTGCCCCGAAAACGCGCAACCGTGGACCGCAACCGGTCCAGGACCGACCCAGATATTGAGGGAACCGAACCGAACCACCTAGGACCGGTCTTTTGCGGTCCATGATACCGGTTCAGACCGATCCAGACCGGTTTTTTTGCGTATAATTTATTATACCAATATAAACCATTTGTATCTCAACTATTATTACTCTGAAAAATAAACAGGTTATATAAAATAGTAAAGCATATAAATACCCATCATTCTACCAATTTTCAAGAGATTTAATGAAGATTTGACATAGCTATGACTGAAACCGAATTACATCTCATAGAGACTTGGGTAAAATATGGATTTGGTTATATCTTTCTCAATTCTTAACCGTTTTTGATGAAACAAAAACCCAATAAAAGGCAATAAACGTGGTTACAAGGCTATGTAACGCACGTGACCGTTTAACTGGTTGCAACCGATTAAAACCGGTCTTTGAACGGTTTTAAAAGATTTTCGAAATGAGGCAACCGGCAACTGGACCAACCCCAAATTGGGGCAACTGCAACCAAAAAAAAG
>NW_001890356.1:0-1587 GCF_000143565.1 Laccaria bicolor S238N-H82 | reverse complement strand
AACTAGCAAAACGGTGGATACCCAATACTCCGACATAGGGAGGATCGGACCACTCACCCGTTTCCACATCTGCCAAAGAAAATCAACAACCACCTAGTAACCCAAAGGCAAATTGGAGACTCACAGCCTTTTTCACCCTTGGAATTAATCACCATGTATGCTGGATGAGAGTCTGTTCCAACAAAGCGTCAATAAACTGGTGACAAAGTGGAAAAGGAAAGAAATACGCTCGCTAGCAAGACTCAACACAGAGGCGACAACTCCATCCGTGGAAATGATTTCATCTTTGTGTGTCATCGATAGCCAGTTGGGACCGCATCCGCCTCCTTTGTAGTCTGCGATGGGATACTATAGGACGAGAATCGGATTATCTCAGGAACTGTTACTCACTGGTAGCACAAGTTACCCGAGCGCATTTAGTGAATTTTGAATCTGGTCCATCTGAAAAAGCACGGTTTGTTGCCGCAGTGTCTAGTGGATATTTCCCAAGAAATTTACCTGATGTAGGCTTAGTCTTTTGGTCTGCAACTGTATTGGTGGTTGCATTGACAAGGGCTACGGGATCGCCTTCATCGCTACCCGGAAAAGTGTCACCTGAGAAGGATATGACATCAGTGTCGCTCATGGCAGCGTCACTATTCATGTCTTGAAAGAGTTCCATTTCCTTGTAGAGTGCATGACCCGGCGTGACCAGGCCTTCGACTTTTGCGATATGTGCTTTCAAAGACCCGACAGAGTGAGGGGGAGCGATGAAGAGGGTGTTGATGCGTCCTAACGAAATATCGCTTTCGTCAAAGGACGTCTTCGTCTTTTCATCCCTTTTTCCCTCTGATAAGTAGACGCGATAGTATACTGCAAAGTTGATGAGTGCACTGTTTGTGTAGGAGACGTCAACAAGACTTGCCGTAATGGCTATCGGTATCATCAGAGCGTTCCGGCAGTGTCTCTGATTGCGACACCTCCTCTGTCCTCGTCTCTGACTCGACAACCAACACTATCGGATCTTGTTCAGACAGGCCTGGGCCGGAAGGAGCATACAAAGAGAGGCGGGCAGAGTCTTCTTTAGGTGCTGGGCTTGAGAGCGGTGTGAAGACAAGTGCCTTGTCGGGCTCAGAGAGGCCCTCGATTTTGCACAGGGACCGCTTGATAGACGCCACGGTATGAGGAGGAGCAAAATAATTCGATGGAACGCGACCAATGAAACGGTTGTTGTGGTAGAGGGCGTGATTTGATTCAAATGCACCAAGTTTGGTGTATAGACGGTAATATACTGCATGAATAAATCAGGCCAGCAGTAGAGTTTTCGGGATAGCGGCGCACCATAGCTAGGACCTGTCCTTTTTGTTGACTTTCCTCCTTTCAGTGCTGATTCTGTACCCCCTTTTCCATCTAAAGAGGGAGTGGAACCGGACGTATGATCACGACCAGGCAGAGTAGACATCGCCGTTTCCAACCAGAACCTGTTGGAATATTAGCAAAACGGGCGATTGAAGGAAAGAGTTATCGGGCACGCCTTCGTCATGCGCCCATCCACGAGGCATTGGCGCTCATTTTTGAATGTCAAAACTCTGTCGGAACTCTAGAAAT
>NW_001890357.1:2162-3206 GCF_000143565.1 Laccaria bicolor S238N-H82 | reverse complement strand
ACTGTAGCTGGTGCCGAGGCCGGGTAAAATATAACTGAGCAGACAAATTAATTAAATTGGTACATTGCCCAGGCTGTGTCTCGCATAATAGAACCTGTTCAATATCAAATTATTGAAGTACTTTGGCTGGGTGGAAAACAACCGAGCAGACAAGTGAATTAAATCAGTAAAAGCGCCCAGGCTGCATGTCGGATAATAGAGCCGATTTGATATTAAATTGGTGAAGTACTTTGGCTGGTGCCGAGGCCAGGTGAAGAATAACCAAGCAGACAAGTGAATTAAATCGTTAAAAGTGCCCAGGCTGCACATCGGATAATAGAGCCAATTTAATATTGAATTGTTGAGGTACCTTGGCTGGTGCCGAGGCTGGGTGGAAAATAACCAAGCAGACAGGTGAATTAAATTGGTAAAAGTGCCTGGGCTGCACATCGGGTGACAGATATTAAATTGTTGTACTTTGGCTGGTCCGAGGCCGCGTAAAAAATAACATAGCAGAGAAGTGAATTGAATCGGGCATGGGTTGCATCTCGGATAATAGAGTCAATCTAATATTAAATTGTTGAAGTACCTTAGCTGGTGCCATGTCTCGGTGCGAAGTCACCAGTCAAAATGCCCAGGCTGCTGCTTGTGATTAGATATCAAATTGCTATGCCATGTCTGGATGCAAAATAACCAAGAAAATGGGTGAATTGAATCGGTAAAAATAACTGAGCTGCATCTCGGGTGATACAGCCGATTTAATATTGATTTGTTGCAGTCCTTTAGCTGGTGCCATGGCTGGGTGTAAAATGACTAAGCAGACAAGTGAATTAAATTGGTAGAAATGCCCGGGTTGCACATCGGATAATAGAACCAATTTGATATTCAATTGGTGAAGTCCTTCAGCTAATGCCATGTCCGGCTGCAAAGTTGCAAGTGAATGGATTCTCCCGCCATCCCACCATCCCACCATCCTATCATCCTGCCATCCCGCCATCCCACCATCCCACCATCCCGCCATCCCGCCATCCCGCCATCCCGCCATCCCGCCATCCCGCCATTCCA
>NW_001890357.1:0-1003 GCF_000143565.1 Laccaria bicolor S238N-H82 | reverse complement strand
TTGGTGATTATGCATCTGGACATGGCAGCAGCTGAAATACTTGGACAGTTTAATATGAAATCGGTTCTGTCATCCAAGATGCAGCCCGGGCATTTTTACCGATTTAATGCACTTGTCTGCTCCATGATTTTGCACCCGGACCAACTAAGGTAATTCAACAATTTAATATGAAATTACCAGCATCACCTGACATGCAGCCCAAGCGTTTTTACCAATTTGGTTTATTTGTCTGCTCTGTGATCTCGCATCTGGACACGGCACCAGTTAAAGTACTTCACCAATTTAATATTAAATCGGCTCTATTACCCGAGACGCAGCCCGGGCACTTTTACCAATGTAATTGACTTGTCTGCTCGGTTATTTTCCACCCAGCCTCGGCACCAGCCAAAGTACTTCACCAATTTAATATTGAATCGGCTCTATTATTTGACATGCAGCCTGGGCACTTTTATCGATTTAATTCACTTGTCTGCTCGGTTGTTTTCCACCCAGCCAAAGTACTTCAACAATTTAATATTAAACAGGTTCTATTATGCGAGACGCAGCCTGGGCAATGTTACCAATTCAATTCATTTGTCTGCTCGGTTATATTTCACCCGGCCTCGGCACCAGTTAAAGTACTTCAACAATTTAATATTAAATCGGCTCTATTACCCGAGACGCCAGCCCAGGCATTGTTACCGATTTAATTCACTTGTCTGCTCGGTTATTTTCCACCCGGCCTCGGCACCAGCCAAAGTACTTCACCAATTTAATATTAAATTGGCTCTATTATCCAAGACGTAGCCCGGGCACTTTTGCTGATTTAATTCACTTGTCTGCTCGGTTGTTTTCCACCCAGCCAAAGTACTTATCAATTTAATTCACTTGCCTGCTCGGTTATTTTTTACCCGGCCTCGGCACCGGCTAAAGTACTTCAACAATTTACTATTAAATCGGCTCTATTACCTGAGACGCAGCCCGGGCACTTTTACCAATTTAATTCACTTGTCTGCTCGGTTAT
>NW_001890358.1:2374-3534 GCF_000143565.1 Laccaria bicolor S238N-H82 | reverse complement strand
GCTGCGGAACGAGGAATTGGCATGGAAGCTCCCTGAGAAGCTCGAGCCGATTTGGAAGAGGTTGTATTACTCCGCAACTTCCCCTGACGAGCACCGATTCCCTGTGGAGCCTGAGATTCGCGCGGCTTCAAAGGGATATGCAACGTAAATTGTATGTCTGTACACATAGTAAACTGTCATTTTATCACGAAGATCCATCTGATGCCTGCAGCCTTTCAATCTCTCGACAGATATTCGACCTTGCCCGTTCCTCCATCCCACTCCCCTCAAACGCATCACTGAAGTATATCCTCTCCCTCTGCAAAAAGTCGCGCAACACCTTCCTTCTCCCGAAACAATACGCCAACTCGGAGTAGTGGGCATACTCGTTCCGGATGGCTGCTGCATACGCATCGTATTGAGTTTCTTCCGCGGCTAAGATGGACATATCGATATCCAAGAAAAACTTGAGGTCTTCCAGTGCACCCGTGTCATGGAGAAGCGACGAAGTAGGTTGATGGTGGATAGTAGCGAGGATCATGGACGATACGGGGGATATATCCCTCTTGTCGAGTCCAGTGAGGGTCTCGGATACCGCTGGGTCAGAGGCATACTCCAAGAAAACATCGTTGGACTTTCGTTCGTTAAAGCCAACTTCTGTTGTTGTTGGATCATATACGATGCTATTCAAAAAGAAAAGAGTCACAAAATCAGAGGCAAAAAAACGAAAAAAAGAACAAAAACGCACTCATGGAACAATATAGCCAACTCTACGCATCTAGGGTTATCCAGTTCATCTCTGTGTTCGGATAGTAGCTGTAGGAGATCGTTGATGTGCGTGAGGGTATGATAATGTCTCGTAGGTTGGGAGTAAGCTGTTTTGATCTTGTCGAGCCAGGTTGGCGTGGATTTCAGTAGAGTAGAGTCATCGATGTGGTTCGGGGTGGTCATCCGAGTCGTGATGGTGCAACGGTCAACGTATCAAACATACATAATCCAGTGCGGACTTGGCGGCTATGATATATGACTCATGATGATGCAGGTACAACTTTATTGACGCGAAGTTGCCAAAAGAGCACTGCTTGCGGAGGTTAGAATGTTTCGTTTTATGTAGAGTCACAGGTGATAATCCAGGTATGATGGAGAAGCCTACGGGGCGAAGCCTACAAATCTCCTGTAAT
>NW_001890358.1:0-1224 GCF_000143565.1 Laccaria bicolor S238N-H82 | reverse complement strand
AATATTCAAGACCAAACAAAAACCGGTTAGGACCGGTTATAACCGGTCTTTGTGTCCTAACGTTACACACAAATATTCCCCTGTTTAAACGCTTTCTAACGATCCAAAAATCATATTTTTTAGTGGAGAATTGACATATTTACGGTGAATTGAAATTTAAGTGACTATTTTCCTGTCGTCACATGTGTGATAATGTGACATTGATACAACAATGGCGATCCATGAGAAACGCTCGCAGGTCGGGTGTACTCGACCTGCGAGGTTGTTTATGAAAATCGTGCGAGGCGGTGTTTCACCTACACACGCCTCGCTGGTGCATGCAGCATAATGCTTGTATTAGAAATATAATATAGGTTTGTAATTATGTTAGTACAGAGAAATAACCGGTTAGGACCGGTCATGTAACCGACCGCTAACCGTTACTAACCGATTATATCGGTTAGTAGCAGTCCGGTTCGGTTATTTTGGGTTTCGTGGCACAAGGTAACCGGTCTCGGTCTCGGTTAGAGCCCTTGAGGGCTCAATAACCGGACCGGACCGGACTTTCAAACACTAGGTGACACACAGCTTCTCCAAACAGTATTCGTGGCACATAGGCAGATCAGGGTAGATTTTGGCCTCAAAAAAAAATCAGATACCATGACATGCACAAGAAAATACCTGGTGAATCTGTAGATTTGGTTGTGCATAATCACAAGATCCAGTATGCATTATTCAATACGATATTTCATGCATAAATCCCTGCGTACCGAGTCGGTCCCCAGAAAATCTCATGCATTGTGATATTTATGCATTATTACTATATGCATTGTGAGGATGTCGACTGTATATCATAATCACACACTCTGAGGGCACTTGCATCTAAACTTCTTTGCAAAAGTCCCAGGATTCGATGTTTGAGTTTCCTTGTACACAATGGCGATGGGTTGCTCTTCCGCATTACCTGGATAGGCGTCAGCAAAAAGGGCAATTATACCCTCATCCTTCATGGTAATTTCTCTGGTGTCATCCTCAAACACTTGAAGATCATGAGCCGAAACCCCTTCAGATTTAGTTATGCAAGACTTTAAAGAAGCGACGGTGTGAGGGGGTGGAATGGATAGGATCTCGATGCGGCCCAGTGAGGTATCATCTTCATTGAAGGACATTTTCGAGGTGACTTCACCGTTCTCGTCGTAAATGCGGTAATAAACTGAATGACCTCGATGAGCGCCGCTTTTAGTT
>NW_001890359.1:2540-3566 GCF_000143565.1 Laccaria bicolor S238N-H82 | reverse complement strand
TTCGCTTTTTCATTACCATTTCTTAGAATTTTCATTAGGATATTTCATTAGGCTCCTTCGCTTTTTCATTACTATTTCTTAGAATTTTCATTAGGATATTTCATTAGACACCTTCGCTTTTTCATTACCATTTCTTAGAATTTTCATTAGGATATTTCATTAGGCTCCTTCGCTTTTTCATTACTATTTCTCATAAGGATATTTCATTAGGTATTTGGCCCTTTCATTACCATTTCTTAGAATTTTCATTAGGATATTTCATTATGCTCCTTCGCTTTTTCATTGCCATTTCATAGACTTTTCATTAGGATATTTCATTAGGCTCCTTCGCTTTTTCATTGCCATTTCTTAGAATTTTCTATAGGATATTTCATTAGGCTCCTTCGCTTTTTCATTACCATGTCTTAGAATTTTCATTAGGATATTTCATTAGGCTCCTTCGCTTTTTCATTACTATTTCTCATAAGGATATTTCATTAGGTATTTGGCCCTTTCATTACCATTTCTTAAACTTTTCATTGGGATATTTCATTCAGCTCCTTGACCCTTTCATTACCATTTCATTGAATTTTCATTAGAATATTTCATTATGTTCCTTGACCCTTTCATTATCATTTCTTACAGTTCTCAGTAGGATATTTCATTAGGCTCCTTGGTGCTTTCATTAGATTTTCTTAGAATTTTCATTGGGATATTTCATTCATCTCCTTGACTCTTTCATTACCATTTCATGGAATTCTCATTAGAATATTTCATTAGGCTTCTTGGCGCTTTCATTAGGATATTTCATTATGCTCCTTGACACTTTCATTATGATTTCATTAGGCTCAGATTTTTCATTGGGAGATTTCATTGGGGCATCTGGTCCTTTCATTTCTTTTAGGATATTTCATTGAGCACCTTGATGATTTCATTACTTCTCATTAGGCTCCCTGGCACTTTCATTACCAAAAATAGATAATAATGATGATATGTATCACATGGGTTGTCGGGAGGGTGATCACATGACCAATTTCCTAAAATCGT
>NW_001890359.1:0-1192 GCF_000143565.1 Laccaria bicolor S238N-H82 | reverse complement strand
TTAATCCTTCAAACCATATCCACATGGACCTAGAACTATGATTTTGAAATAGGACAGTAGCTATCAATAGGAAGGCATAGAATAGCCTTTCTTGACATGAAAGACAACTTGTACATGATGTCAAAAATCAATGCTGCAGCAATGGCAATATGTAAAATTATGTCAATTCTTTAACCTCATCCCCATAACCTATACAGAGTCAAGGACACTATAAACTATATGTCAACTACAAATTTTTGTAGCCTCAAAAAGCGGACAGTACAAACTTTTGCATTCTAAAAAGCAGACACTACAAACTTTTCTAATACAAAAGTGGACACTACAAACTTTGTGGTCTAAAAAGCAGACACTATAAACTTTTCTATTAAACAGGCACACACTACAAACTTTTGTAGTCTAAAAAAGCGGACACTACAAAATTTTCTAATGGAAAAGCGCAGACTACAAAAGTTTTCAGTGTGGATAACCTTTTAACCTAACCCTAACTTGGTAGTCTAAGTCCAAGCTTTTGTAGTCTATCAGTAAATTTTGTAGTCTACGTCTGACTTTTGTAGCCTATGTCCAACTTTTTGTAGTCTATCAGCAAATCTGGTAGTCTATATCTGACTCTTGTAGTCTGTCAGTGTCAATTGCTCTTTCAGGGAATGCACCTTCCTTTTTTGGTCATTTTTCCCACAATACAATATTTGTTGCCCTTTCATTTAGCTTTCTAAATGTGTTGGAATCATGTTATTTGGTTTTGTTTTCATGGAGAAAAATGCAAAAAACAAAAAAAAACACGGCACTTGAAAGAATCTCTTACATCATATCTTCACAATGGGGGCACTTCACAACATAATTCAAACAGATTCAGGAAGCTACAGTGTAGGGCTACAACTTTCGTTTTTTGACGATTTTAGGAAATTGGTCATGTGATCACCCTCCCAACAACCCATGTGATACATATCATCATTATTATCTATTTTTGGTAATGAAAGTGCCAGGGAGCCTAATGAGAAGTAATGAAATCATCAAGGTGCTCAATGAAATATCCTAATGAAAGCGCCAAGAAGCCTAATGAAATATTCTAATGAGAATTCCATGAAATGGTAATGAAAGAGTCAAGGAGCTGAATGAAATATCCCAATGAAAATTCAATGAAAGCGCCAAGGAGCCTAATGAAATATCCTACTGAGAACTGTAAGAAATGGTA
>NW_001890360.1:0-907 GCF_000143565.1 Laccaria bicolor S238N-H82 | reverse complement strand
TCGGACCCGACACAGTACTCAAGTATTTCATCCAGGTTGAAAAACAGAATGAAAAGCGTCAAAAACAGGTGTGTAAACACCTGTTGAGCACGTTCCAATCTTGCTTTCTCCCATGTATATGGAAACCTCACTTGTTTGGTCGCATTGTGCCCATTTCACGCGAGGCGTGAAGATAGGTGTCCACTATATCGCGATCTAAATTTTTCACGTCGGATCGGTCTGTAAATTCATGGTTGGGTGCGTGGGGTATAGTGGAGAAGCATAACATCGCCCTTTTGGAGGGTACTGCCAAGGGGGGGTGGATTTGGGGGGTTTTCCGGGAGATATGGTTGATTTGTATTGACTTTGTAGTCTATTCCGATGTTTTGTAGTGACTTTTGTAGTCTTTTATAGTGTTTGTAGTCTATCTATTAACTTTGTAGTCTATTCCGATGTTTTGTAGTGACTTTTGTAGTCTTTTATAGTGTTTGTAGTCTATCTATTAACTTTGTAGTCTATTCCGATGTTTTGTAGTGACTTTTGTAGTCTTTTATAGTGTTTGTAGTCTATCTATTGACTTTGTAGTCTATTCCGATGTTTTGTAGTGACTTTTGTAGTCTTTTATAGTGTTTGTAGTCTATCTATTAACTTTGTAGTCTATTCCGATGTTTCTATTGACTTTTGTAGTCTTTTATAGTGTTTGTAGTCTATCTATTGACTTTGTAGTCTATTCCGATGTTTTGTAGTGACTTTTGTAGTCTTTTATAGCGTTTGTAGTCTATCTATTAACTTTGTAGTCTATTCCGATGTTTTGTAGTGACTTTTGTAGTCTTTTATAGTGTTTGTAGTCTATCTATTGACTTTGTAGTCTATTCCGATGTTTCTATTGACTTTTGTAGTCTTTTATAGTGTTTGTAGTCTATCTATA
>NW_001890361.1:2476-3517 GCF_000143565.1 Laccaria bicolor S238N-H82 | reverse complement strand
ATATTTGGATATGGACACAGCCCCTTCAATATCATGGCAACAGAGAAGATCACTCTTAATTTTTGGGTATTTTTTTCTGATTTTCTGGCAACTTTTAGGTGGTTTCTATATTTAGATATTGACCCTGAACCCTGAACACAGCCTCCCCACCTTACTAAACAATATTCCGATTTTTTACATATTTTTTGCTGATTCTTTTACCATTTTTCCTGATTTTATGGCTGCTCTTCTGTTTAAGGGAAAAGGTTCCTGCGGTGATGAAAGGTAAATGAATCAATCAATGAATGAAAAATTTGCCTAAGTCCTCAGTTGATAAAGAATGAGTCTTACTCGTAAACTCGTAAGGACTCATAATAGGTTCAAAAGACACGAAATTACAAACAGACGTACCTCCACAAAGGGTCAATGGATTCATAAACAGTTTGTTGGAGTGTTTTCAAGATGTGAAGTAGTGTCCAAATGAGTCTATGTTGAAGGAAATCGAGACACAGGAAGGTCTTGGGTAGAGTTTAGCATAAGTGCAAAAACACGAAAGTACAAATAGACATACCTCCACGAAGAGTTGACGGTTTCGTAAACAGTTTGTTGGAGTGTTTTCAAGATGTGAAGTAGTGTCCAAATGAGTCTATGTTGAAGGAAATCGAGACACAGGAAGGTCTTGGGTAGAGTTTAGCATAAGTGCAAAAACACGAAAGTACAAATAGACATACCTCCACGAAGAGTTGACGGTTTCGTAAACGGTTTGTCGGAGCGTTTTAGGGACATGAAGTAGTATCCAAACGAGTCTACATTGAGGGAAATCGAGACACAGGAAGGCCTTGGGCAGAGTTTAGCAGAAGTGCAAAAACACGAAAGTACAAACAGACATACCTCCATGAGGAGTTGACGGTTTCGTAAACGGTTTCTCGGAGCGTTTTCGGGACGTGAAGCACTATCCAAACGAGTCTACGTTGAAGCGAATCGAGCCACAGGAAGGTCCTGGGCAGAGGTTGGCATAAGGGCAAAAAGACGAGTCACCGCATTGCCCGAAAATGACGTACT
>NW_001890361.1:0-1335 GCF_000143565.1 Laccaria bicolor S238N-H82 | reverse complement strand
ATCTCAAGGAGGTCAGGTGCAGATTAGGGCTTATAGGAGTGCGACTCGTCTGAGCGTGTAGAGGGGCAAACCATGACGGCAGTGGGTGCAGACGCCCTGCAACAAAACGGGAAAGGAGAAGACTCACGTTAGTGTCATCACCATCGGACACATCAATTCCGGTAAATCGACCACCACCGGTCATTCTCCCTCATGGTATTACGGTGCCATGAACACAGCCAGAAGACCACAGCCACCCGGTGACAGGCGACAACAAAGGAAGGTAGTGTCGAGGAGGTGCAGGGGGGTTATTCAAAAGCAATGACGTGGGGCCTCCATCTCGTTCTCGATGTGGAGGAACTGTTGATGGGTGACGGGCTGCGTCGCGTAATTTCACAAGGTATGTGGCTCTTTCTGACCACAAATCTCAGCCACAACCACCTACCACCCCAGCTAAACTATGTCAACACCGACATCGAATAAGCGATTCGCCACTCCCCCTCCAAACGCCAACCCATCTCCCAAGTCCACATCGACCAAACGACATCCCCCATCAATCGCGTGCACGATCAGACATTACAGCCCTCCAGACAATGCATTAAAACAGTTAGTAATAGGTATAAGTTGAGGGGAATACAGTTATTAATTGGCGAGGCCGGTTGTAGGAACCTGTTAGAGGATTAACGCCTATTCACGATATCCGAGTAACAACGACGAGTGAGTCTGGCGAGCTTTCGGTGTGACAGAGTTGCTGCACTGGTGTATAGACCTCTGATGAAGGTCAGATCTGAGACAAGAGTCAATCTTACTACGCGAGACGCTACTGATGCTCTGGAATGCCACGAGCGTAGACGTACTCTCTTTCCTCGGAAAGCCGCAGGAAAGTGTAGCAAGACTTTAAGGATTGATGAGAGAGAGAGAAAAGTATCAGTACCACTGGAGAGTCACGAGCTCTCCTCGAATGAATCACTATGCTACTGACCTTGATACTATATCCCTATCACGCGTGTAGTCGAGTCGTGAAGACGATGCTCGAGGGCTGCAAGCCGTGAAAAGAATGATGGTTAAAAAGATACCTTACTACACGTGTGACTGAGGGAATTGTATGTAAGCGTGACTACTGTGACTGAGTGACTACGTAGAATCGGAAATACCAGTAAGAAGGGAATGGATGGGTCAACCAGTAATCCTACCCATTACAGAGCCCCCCTATTTCCGATTTGACGTGGTCTGTATTCTTCGGGCAACTCAATGTGCGCAAGACGCCGTTTGTTCCAGTCCAACGGAAAGCCATCGATGATCCTGGAATGTAGGCGAGCCAGCATGTCCGGGACTAACTGATTAAGGCGTTCCTTG
>NW_001890362.1:2028-3509 GCF_000143565.1 Laccaria bicolor S238N-H82 | reverse complement strand
TTCGAGTTGGGCTTCGGCGGATGTGCCGTATTCCCAGGAGTACCGGGGGAGGGATTGGGCGAGGGAGACGACGTTTTTTATGGAGAAGCCTGGGTTGTAGGGGAGTGGGTTGTAGGTTGTTAGAGTTGCGGAGAGGAGGGCGATGGTGTTGAGGATGGTGTTGTTCCCCGCCATTGCAAGACGGTGAGGCCAACGTCGAGTAGCATAGTCGTGTACAAAATTCAACGCGTCACGCGTCATGCATTCATGCCTTCAAGTTCACACCACTCTAAACGTCCTCCAACAACTTGGACGCGTATTGTTGTTATTCACCTCACTTCCTTCCACTTACTACAACGACAATGAAAGGACCTGCTACAAAAACCTCAAGATCGCAAGTCAGGCGATGTGGATTGTCCAGGGCAATGACGAGGATGGGTGTGAGGTAAGCTCTATTTCCGATACCACGTTCAAGGAAATAACGGTCGATTCAACAAGTTTGACTTTTTATCCAACAGTTCGTCTTATTTCTACATACAAACAAGGTTTTTCACCAGCGTACAGGTCGTTCACTACGTACACCGATGCCCACTACATTCGACGGATGCTCACCACAGTTAACGACGTCGCATCGGACAGGCCAAGGGAGGTGGTGACGACGGTTTAGCGAGGGATGGAAATGGAGGGCGGAGAGGATGAATGGAGGAAACGTCGATAGCAGCTGTTTGGACATTGGGTAAACATTGTTGCCGCCCACGTACCTTTCCATACCATTCACGACGATCTCCTAGACTGCAAGAAACGATCTCTACGCCAATGACATGACCTAGCAAAACGTCTTCCCATCCAATACGACGTCCGAAAGAGCACCACTTCGCGGTTTACACGGCGTAAAGGACGGAGAGGCGCTGAAGTCGCTAGCTACGCTGATACCGACGACATTCGACGACATCGTGCTGGTCAAACGGGGGGGGGGGTGGTGATGACGGTTTAGCGAGCGCCGAGCGAAGGCAGGTGATGGTGATGAAATGGATTTGAGAGGATGACCGCTGACTAGCGAAGGATGGATGTCACCGACAAGAGCTGTTGCGAGCTTGGGTAAGTCATCTACAAATCCATAGACACTGTTACCGCTCACGTACCTTTCCAAACAAGTGAACGCTGCCTTCACCTGGAGTCAGCCAATGTTTTATCACGGTTGCAGTGTACACCTTATCTCTCAAAGAGCGTATGGCCTTCTCGAGGTTGTTCGTCATTGGCGGAATCCGTGCTATCCCGATTCGAAGATACGAATGGTCCTTCTTCGTCTGATCTACAACCACGTTCCAGTCAAACTAGGGCGGGCCGACTTCGAACCTCCCCACTCCAAGACGCTTGCTCCTTCAAGCTCACATTTTGCGGTTGCAATTGCATCTGGCGGCACTCAAAGCTTTGTCGATCAATGTTGACGCGATGTCGCCTAGCACTTGGCTAAGCGCTTAGGGTGTCGCCACTCCCCAGAC
>NW_001890362.1:0-967 GCF_000143565.1 Laccaria bicolor S238N-H82 | reverse complement strand
CACTAACTGGGAAAAAAGAATGTCTGGTCATTTTTTGGACAAAGTTGGTGCTGTAACACAAGAACCAAACATTTTCAGAACTAAGCTCTGGTGTATGAGACATAGCTAAGGAGGTGTAGATTGTACATACCAAGTCTGGGGATGAATGAATGAAAACTCAGGATAAGGCAGAGCATTCACTGTGACAACTTCCAAAAATGGGATTTGACAAAATGGGAAATTCTGAATGACTGCAACCTACTGGAAGCAATTCACAATTTGAAGCAGAAATATTTTAAACACTCAATCTCCCTGCTATTGTCATAAGCCCCATAAAGTCTCTGAGATATAAAATTCTATAGTCTCCCCAAAAAAGTGAATTTGAATTGATTCCCCTCCTTGGACATTTGCAGTTGCAAATATTGCCCAGGATTGATAGGAGAAGGTATCTATTGTCATAGTATTGTACATATACATAACTACTACTGTTCCATGATTTGATTTGACCACATTGCCAGGAATAAAGCATTTAATGGCTAATAAAACTTCAAGAAACTGTGAAAATTAAGAGACATATAGTCAATATGGTTCCCAGAAACCCTGCTTCCAAGGGGTTACAGTTAATATGGGTGTTTTGAAATGTCCATGCCAAGTGCTTCTACCTATCTTTTGAGTTTTGGGCACAGATGCTTCTCAAATGGCCCACAAAGCTCACTGAAGCATGACAGAGAGATTTCCAAATCAGGCCTAGAAAGGTCTGGGGGTCTCAGATCCTTGTATGAATAGGACCTCTGTTTATTTCCTTGGGATAGTGTTCCTAGATATGAGAAGTGCCTTGTGAAATATTTTCAGCCCCAATTCACCAAGAAAAATGTCAAGGATTGGTCCAGGACGATTGCTCTATGCAAAATGTACTTTTCTTGGAGACTATTCAAGTTATACCCAGTGTAAATTTATTGCTATCATATTATACTTCAGTGTTGTTTAA
>NW_001890363.1:2500-3695 GCF_000143565.1 Laccaria bicolor S238N-H82 | reverse complement strand
ACCTAAATGAAAAGCTAAGCAACCTGCACNAGCAGTAGTGCAAAGGTTTCCGTTAAGAACAGAGACAGTATCCCAACTGCCTCCTCGCGCAACTCATAGAAAAACTGTTAGGGCATCTGATAATATAAACCCGAACTTGTTAGCCCAAAGAAATATTACAAACATGCCAGATAATACCCAAGATGAAGCTCCTGCCACTGGAGGCAGAAGATCGTCTAGACCGATGCCATTGCCAGGCTCCTGAGGAGCCCCTAACTTCGACAAGGAAAAACCCATTGAGCTGTTAAGATTCATTGACCAAATGGAGGACTTGTTCACAGAGCATGGTATCAATGATGATCAAGAAAAGAAGAAACAGTTAGGAAGGTATACGGACCAAATGACGGAATTCAAATGGCAAGCATTTGACACTTTTGCTCCCGAAGTTGAATACAAGGAGTTTAAACAGGTGTTGATCGATGACTATCCAGAGGCAAAGAATGCTGGAAAAGGAACACTAGCAAATTTGAGAAAAATTTGTAATGACCATCAGCGCATTGATATTGATGACATTGTTGCACTTAAAAGCCTCACTAGAGGTTTCTGAGCAGAACAGAAATTAGTCTTGGTGCCACCTGCCTTGGTAAGCAACAGAGAATTGGTAGAACTGTTTTTAGGATGTCTAAGGGATAGTTTCCGAGGACAAGTGGAAGGAAGTCTCAATATTAAGCTTTCCTGAGATAAAGGAAAAGCTGTCGATGGAAAAGAACGCCGTCCAGAGGATCCATATGCTATCCTAGATGTAATTGAAATGGCTGAGACTATTGCAGGACGTGCACAAGGGATTAGCTCTTCAAGTGATACCCAGGTTGGTGTCAATGCGACAGAAACACGGACGACACGAGAGCATCACACACATAATACGCCAGTACATAGTGTTAAGCTAGAAGATGATATCCGAGAATTAAACCAGAAAGTTGCATTACTCATGGATAAAATTACATCAAGTGAAAAAGCACAAATGAGTGCTTTCCAAGCATCTAGACAAGAAATGAACAAATTAACTGAGACGTTAATGACCCAGCATGTTACCTCAGCACCCACCATGAGGCAGACATAGCCTACTTGGAGAATCGGTTCAGATGGATGCTGGTACTGTGAAGAAACAGGGCATTTCGTGATGAATTGCCCTCATAGGGAAGAACATATTAGAACG
>NW_001890363.1:0-545 GCF_000143565.1 Laccaria bicolor S238N-H82 | reverse complement strand
GAGGATTTTCTAGTGTTTGGAAGTCTGGTCTCATGACTGGAAAAAGACCGTAACCAGACCGGACCAAGACCGCAAAAGACCGGACCTGCGGTTACAGTCTTTTATTTTTGAAATGTAAAGACCGCAAAAAAACCGGTTAACGTGAACCGGTCTTGACCGGTTTGGACCGGTCTTTTGTAGCCCCTTAAATACCCTTTAAAACGCACCCAAGAACGTACGATTTGGTAAAAAAACGAGAGAGATATGAATTAAAATGTAAATTACTTTTGGGAATAATAGATGCACCAGACTTATTTTATAGAAGCACCAATTCCTAACGGAATTTGACGTTCTTGGGCTCGTTTTGAAGCTATTAGAAATCTTAATAAATTTACCGATTCATAATTTTAAAATATTGGCCTAAAGACCGGTCATAAACCGGTTAAAACCGATGCAGACCGAAACTGGTCTATAGACCGCAAAAAACCGCGGTCTGCGGTCTTTTTGCGGTCCGGTCTGGTCTTTTGACTTCTGGGGAAAAGGCAGACCGGTTACGGTTATGGTTA
>NW_001890364.1:0-3502 GCF_000143565.1 Laccaria bicolor S238N-H82 | reverse complement strand
TGCGGAGAATATTGATTGTTTTCATGGTCGAGGCGAACTTCAACGGTGTAGGGAGTTGATGCAAGGTGTGTGGTCCAAGTGTCGCCTGGGAGAAGACTGTTGTTCCAACTTGCTGGCGCAACAAAGCGGAAGGCAACATTGAGCTTATCGGGTGTTTCGTTTCGCACCATTACGTCGGGCATGATGAGCGTGAAGCTTTTGGAGACGAAGAGACATGAGCTTTTAGGATGTTGGAAAGGTTTCCACGGTGAGCGCTTGACCTTTGGATCTGTCACATCGATTATCGTAAAACTTTAGATAGGAAGGGAGGGAGGAAATGCCGGACTTCACAAGCTTCACACATCACCCTCAGACGCGATAGATGTAGCAAAAAAGCGCACACGTCTTGTGATGACTATGTACACAGAAAGTGTCTGCGTATCTGGGAGGGTTGGGTATCCCATCAACCAGGGAAGAGGTCTCAATCGACGAGGAAGACCAAGTGGGGAAAACGCTATGAAAAAGCGGTAGTAACAATCAGAAAGAGAATCCATGTGAGTGGCCTCGCGATCCTTGGCCAGGAAAACCGCTGAACCCAGCTGGACCTCCATGGAAATGGGAAAACAGCTCCGCAAGATCCATATGACTCATACCACCCATACCGCCCATACCACCGCCCTCATTCATCCCATCTTCGTCTTCGCCCATATCGTACCGCTCGCGCCGTTGAGGGTCAGAGAGCACAGCGTTCGCCTCCACAACAAGCTTGAACTTCTCTTCGTCGCCGCCCTATTGTCGTCAAGAGGACTGGAGGAACAAAAATAGTATGGCAACATACCTTATCCGGATGATGTATCAAGCTCTCCCGCCTATAAGCTTTCTTGATCTCAATCTCCGTGCATTCCCTCGCCAGCCCCAAGATTTTGTAGTAATCCTTCGTCTTGCTCCTCTGCAGCGCCGCCTCTGCCTTCTTCAGATCAACCTTGAGTGCACGAATGTCAGCCTCGGTAGCACTGCCCTCTGTAGTGGCTTGTTGTATGGCGGATTTGAAATCGGCGACAGAGGCGTCATACTTCTCGAGGTGAAGGTTGATCCGCGCTCTGGTACGAAGCGCTTTGAAGGAGTTGGGTGAGATGGATAGCGATGCATCGGTATCAACCAGGGCCTCTTCATGTCTCTCCAGCTACATATACCCTCGTGAGTAGAGGGAAAGAGAGACGCGCAAGACTATCTCCTCACCTTCAAAAGAGTTGTAGCTCGATTTGACAGCAAGGTAGCGCGGATCTGGCCACCTTTGCCTTCCTCCTCCACTGAGCCGATGCGCTATAAAGCAATGTAAGCTTGCGAAGACGAAAGACGCAGTAGTCACCTACATCCAGAGTCTCCGAGTACAAATCGTAAGCCTCCTGCAGCTTGCCCTGCTTGAAAGCCACGTTCCCCTCCTCCTTCAGCCGCTCCACGTCTTTGACACGAGTGCGTAACTTCCGGGCCTGCTCATGGCCAGGGTCAAGACGGAGTGCGGATAACACGTGGTTCAGCGCTTGTGATAGCCTGCCAGTGAGGAACAGCACCAGTCCTCGAAGAGCCAGGACATCGGGTGAATTAGGGTTCAACCGCAGAGCGTCGCTGCAATCAATGATCAGCTCAAAGCTTATAAGGTTTGATTGAAGAGCATGAACGTACTTTGCAGCCATGTTCGCAGCGTCCCAACTCCCTCTCGACAACTCGAGCTCGACCCTCCAAATCCGCCACTCCGTCGGGACGTCACCACCCTCACCCTCAATAGACTGCAAACACTTGTCTAGTGCAAGTCGGGCCATCGCCCAGTCCTTCCTCTTCCTCGCGCTGCCAAAGTTCCGCACGTGCCCCTCAAGAGCAATGACCTTGTCCTTAAGTTGGACCGCCTGAGAATTTTGGGGCTCCAGGGCAAGCACCGTGCCAATTGTCGACAGTGCGGGGGTGGAAGATCCGAGAGCCAGTTGGCATCGTGCGAGTCGGAGGAGGGTTTTGGGCGAGGGTGCAGATGATTGTAGTGACGCCGCCATCTGGCAATCTTCTAATGCTAACCGAAAACGCTTCAGAGCCATGTTAGAGGCTGCTCGATTTGTGAGATATGAAGGTTCTAGAGGGTTCAATTCTGCAGCGATCATCAGCTTGAGAGTTTTGAAATTGATGCAGGAAGTACCGATAGCCTGAGTATAGAGCTCGACTGCTACAGTATATTTTGCGGCTTTGAAGGCAACGTTCCCTTGTTCCTTGACCTTTTCTGCACGTTTTACAGGATCCTCCTCTTCAGGTTCAGGTTCTGGTTTTGGTGAGGCCGTCACAGGACTAGGTGAGGGTGGGGGTTGGGGTGTGCTTGGCCCAGATTCGGCAGGGGCGGAGCTGCTGTGCTCAGAGCTGAGGTTTTGTCGACATCGTATTCTTCAGCTAAAACATACCTGCTGCCGTTGGGAACCACTGGGGTCGGCGTGGTCGCTGGGCGCTTTTTCGCAGCTCCTCCTTTCTTCTTGGCCATTGCTGTGAAGGTTCAAACGACCTCAATGGTTCGGGTATCAGAGTGTTACTGGGCTTGGAGAACGTCGCTGACGACGGCGACGATGGTGAAGACGGCGATGACAATGGTGGAAGAGAACAATTTTCGGCATAAATTAATTAGAACATTCTGGAAATTTCCGAATAATAAATAAATGTCCCGATGTCCATATTTTATTATGTATACATGAATAGTTTCTGCAGTTTTTATATATACTTTTCGTAAGTAACACATAGTCATAGAAGTTACGATGATCTCAATCAGTTGGGATTGGGAGGGAAGTTAAAGAACAACACGGCAGGCCCAGCAACTACCCCAACGTCTGTGAAACTCTGAACTTTGGTGGTCGTAAGTACAAGATACGTCTGCCCCGTAAGGCCTTTCGGGACCGTCACAGTGCCGCTACCTTTCCCCGTGCGGGTGAAAGTACCAAATACTTCAACGGGAGCCACGCCAGTAAGGAAGGCAGCAAACAAAGGAGTACTCTGAGAAGTGGTAATGTTGAAGGAAACGTGAATCGTTTGGCCCGTGGTCACATTTGTCTCTTGAACGACGAGTTGAGGGTTCGCCTTGAACGCGATAGGAGGGTTGCTGGAGGGGCAAGATCCTGGCACAATGAAGTTGGACGCCAGGGTAAACGCCTCGTTAAAGGTGAGAGCTCGCTGAACACATGTAAATTAGACTCAAAACTCGTGAAAAATGAAGAGGACCCACGTCAAATGCTCCGGGCCAGGGAGTAAGGGTGAGTTCAGTGGCGAGCCAGCTTGCATGGCGGGCTTCTATTGTCGAAATACTATCAGCGACGATCAAATAGTCTTTCTCCGAGATGAATTGCGCTGCTCCGATATAGGCAGATGTGCCTACGTATATGTTAGAAAACGTGCAACACGCACAACGTAGAGCAAACGTACCAACTCCCTCAATTGTCTTTGCAAGATTCGCAAATGACAATGCGTCGGTATAAGGGCTGGTAGAAACAAAAGGACG
>NW_001890365.1:0-2968 GCF_000143565.1 Laccaria bicolor S238N-H82 | reverse complement strand
TTGGATTCCTTTCTCAAGGACTTTGGCGCGGTGGATGTGTCAAGTTTCATACATCAATAAGATCTAGAGGCGAACGTTGCCTGGGGAATGATACATGCAGCAGTGTGAGAGCGTGTCGGGACAGATTCGCTTGCGCATGAGCCGCGACATCGGGATTGGAAGGTTTATATGAATGGTATTGATCTTGAGTGAGTTATGGAAGCTACATTACACCTTAGCGAAAGCCGAGGTTCGGGTGGCTTGTAAGAATGCCATTGGTATCCCCGGGGTCCGAATCAGCTCCACTAATCTCGAATTTCGGGTGGTGCAGTGAATCCTGTGAGAATACCACGGCTCCAGCAATGTGGAAAGGTATTCTCGGGGTCCAAGTCCCTTCCGGAGAAGCTGACCGCAAGGCTCCTCAAGTGATCATAACGTGGTTCAGAAAATATTGAATCGAATTTGTTGGTCAAGTCGCGAATGATATAATCAGGGAATAAACCAAAAGTTATCGCGATTTCCACCGGCGATGAGGTGGATACGCTGTTGAGGATACTCTCCACATCATCCGGTGATAAATTATGGAGCTCTAGGCGACCGAGGCCACCATTGGAAGAAATATTTATAAACGAAGCTGGGAAGTAGTAGCCTATAGAAATCACATCAGGATCTAGCGGAGAAATGGAGTACTTAAGTCACGACTCACGTTTGAATTCCCGCGACAATTCTAACGTCAAGTGGGTCAATTTGTTCCCCTGGGAAGCCAAAAATTGGGAGATTCTTCCAGAATTTTGAAAGTCGGGATCGTAGTTGAGAATAATATCAGAGATCGAATGATCAGGGGTGATGTCTGAGATCCAATCCAAAATTGGCTGGAACCGTCTCCAAAGTATCACCTTTCGCAGTGTCGACGGTGGGCGATGCTGGGGATCACCGTACGACTCGTGAATTTGCACAGAGAGATCTCCAACCTCCAACAAGGGAAGTGAACAGATCAGCTCAACCAGGTCTGTAATCGTTCTGAACTCGCAATGGAGGCAGAGGTTTACCACAGTGCGATAGGACGACATGAAGCCACGCGCTTGCGCAGAGAGAGGATTTTTCCTTAGCACGTATCCATCCCGTCCTTCGAATTTAAGTGAAAAGGTACGGAAAGGTACGACCCTCAGCTTGGAGAGCAGTTGGATGAGGGATCTCTGCTCTCCGTCTGTGCTACATTGTGCTCCCGCTGCGATGAGGGATAGTGACTTGACCAAGGGCGTGATGGTCGCGTGCGGAGAGTGGAAGAGGTCACCGAACCGTCCTATATCGCAACCAACAGAGATGGTGATGTTCGAGAAAAGGTGGCGGCGTGTTGAGAGGACCCATTTCTTACTGACGAGGCTGCTCGAGATGAGGGTGGCGGCATCCTGCTGACAGTCATCAAGAAAGAGATCAACAATTTCCGCAGGAAATTCGGAATGGTTGCTATAGGGGGCGATTTTAGACGGCCTGGCCATAAGCATACTCCAGATTTCGATTTTTGGAAGAGATTTTCTATCGTCGGCAGAGCTTCAACTGGATGTTCAATGTTTTCCTCGAAGACCTAGTGAGGAGGCGGGGATCGAAGCTCCGAGCTGACGAGCAAAGTGTTCTAGAGACTTTGGACGAGTATGGCCGCGACGTAGACCAACGTTTCGTCTGTTAAAGAGACTCAGGCGGCGGGGTGGTCTTTTACCACCAAGCAGAACATTACGTAACTGTCCCAGAATCACGGGATCACGCGTGTGCGCCCTCAGAGTCGCGGAATCCGCAATGGAACTCGACGTGTTTGGTTCACTCTCGAGACTCTTTTGATTTCTAACCCCTCAATGGTAGAGTACTAGATTGTCTACCATTGGTTGTAGGTTGTTAGAGTGATAGGGAACTGAAAATTATCCGGGTCCGGATCAGTTCCACTGATGTCCCGGGTCTCAAACTTTAGGCAGTGCAGTGAATTTTGTCAGAATACCACGACTCCGGCAATGTGGAAACGTTTTCTCAGGGTCCAAGTTCAATCCGGAGGCGCTGACCGCAAGGCTTTTTAAGCGATCATGACGTGGCTCGGAGAATATTGAATCCAATTTGTTGATCAAGTCGCCAATCATAAAACCAAGGAAAGAACCAAAAGTGATTGCGATTTCCACCGGCGATGAGGTGGATACGCTGTTGAGGATACCCTCCACATCATCAGGTGATAAATAATGGAGCTCTAGCCGACTGAGGCCACCATTGGAAGAAATGTTTATAGACGAAGCTCGGGCGTAGGCTGTAGATATCACATCAGGATCTAGCGGAGTAATCGAATAAGGCACGACTCACGTTTGGATTTCCACGACGATGTCAACGTCAAGTTGGTCAATTTGTTCCCCTGGGACGGCAAAAATTGGGAGATCCTCTTGGGATCTTGAGAGTGGGGATCGTAATTGAGAACAATATCAGAGATCGAATGATCAGGGGTGATGTCTGAAATCCAATCCAGAATTGGCTGGAACCGCTTCCAAAGTATCACCTTTCGCAGTGTCGACGGTGGGCGATGTTGGGGATCACCGTGCGACTCATGAATTTGCACAGAGAGATCTGCGACCTCCAACAAGGGAAGTGAACAGATCAGCTCAACCAGGTCTGTAATCGTGCTGAACTCGCAATGGAGGCGGAGGTTCACCACAGTGCGATAGGACGACACAAAGCCACGCGCTTGCGCAGAGAGAGGATCTTTCCTTAGCACGTATCCACCCTGTTCTTTGAATTTAAGTGAAAAGGTACGGAACGGTACGACCCTCAGCTTGGAGAGCAGTTGGATGAGGAATTCCGACTGCTCTCCGTTTGTGCTGCATTGTGCTCCCTCTGCGATGAGGGATAGTGACTTGACGAAGGGCGTGATGGTCGCGTGCGGAGAGTGGAAGAGGTCACCGAACCGTCCGATACCGCGACCAACAGAGATGGTGATGTTCGAGAATAGGTGGCGGCG
>NW_001890366.1:2275-3483 GCF_000143565.1 Laccaria bicolor S238N-H82 | reverse complement strand
TTTCCCGTGACCCCGATGAACTGTTGTTGAACACCGCAAGGCCTATATGACGCGTCAAAGTAGAAGAGACTCTTCATCTCATCAACGCGAAGGAAGGTCGCAACGTCCTCGTAATTGGGCAAAGCAGCCGAAAGGCCAAGAAGGCGCACGAATTCGGATCGTTGTTCAGCCCATCTGACGGTCCGGGCGATGATGCTTTCCGAAACAGGTCCTCGCTCGTCGTGTAGGAGATGGATTTCATCGATGATGATACGAGGTTGGTGTAAGATGTGTCGGTCATGTTCCTCGTGATGACATCCCATTTCTCCGGCGTGGTAACGATGATCTGGGTCTCTGCAATCTGCTGTTTGGTCATTTGGGAGTCGCCAGTAAGCTCGCCGACTTTAATTCCAAAGACCTTCAGCCGGGCTGTGAAGTTTCCGACCATTTCTTGGACAAGGGCCTTCATGGGAGCGACGTAGACAATCTTAAAAGCATCCAGGTCGAACGTTCCGGTCTCTTCGTCACGGTGCTTGGCAAGTTCATTGAGAATTGTCAACATGGCGACGTTTCTCTGTGAGAGCGACGATTAGGGAGTTGAAGCTGCATATCAACATGAAAGATGTACTTTTCCCGCGCCAGTTGGAGCACAAAGCAATATTGGTTCGTCTGTACCGAAAGCGATGGGGAAGACTTTACTCTGAACGCGATTAAGCTTGGGAACTGTGAACGCCTCGCGAGCCCAAGCTGGTAGAGCTGTTATGGGGACAAAGTCGCCTTCCGTGGTAGGCTTCTGCTTTGGGGCAGGGATGGCATGGATTTCCTCGTAACCTTTCTTCGCCCGCTTGAACGAACCATCAGGCAGTTGCACTTCTTGTTCGACATCAAGTGCCCGCCATGCTATCGAGATCCACTGTCCGTCTGGGTTGGACGATAGAGCCCGGCGCAACAGTGGCCGTCTTTGGAACCTCAATCTTGGGCTCATCAACCTCCATAGCGTCAGAACGAGGCTTCGCTTGCCTGTCACCCGCCAGCTCTCGAAGAATCCACCCAACTCCCTTCTCGCGCATAGCAACCTCAACATTGACGCGTTCATCAGCGTCACTACGCATCAGTTTAGTGCACCACACGAGGTCGCGATTTCTGAGGAATTTGGCGGTGATGTGGAAGCTCTGGAAGTCGAAGAGTTCCATGAGCTGATTCTCGCAGTCACGGGCGCTCGATTCGGA
>NW_001890366.1:0-1497 GCF_000143565.1 Laccaria bicolor S238N-H82 | reverse complement strand
TTAGCTGAATGAGGGAAGAAAAGCCCTCTTGGTTCCTCGCTGTCGCTGCAAAGGCCTTGCTACGTCACGGATCCTACAAAAGACCACTCCATTAGCTCGTCGTCAAGCGGAAGCGGTTATGTCGTACCAAGAACAAGAAATATTCTCGTGGTACCGTTCGATACATTCACGACCCAGAGTAGAACTCCGATCCTACTCATTCCACCGCTAATCGTACGTTGTGCTCAAGTTGTGCTCTTTTGGGTTGATCCAACATTCACTCAACATGAGCCTGAAAGCACATGGATTATCGCATTACCACAGGATTGTCTTCATTGGGGTGAGCCGATGGTGGAGCCGTGAAGTCGTGAGATATAGGTGAGTGGACCACAAGAACAGTGTGGTCACGGTGCACAGGGTAGCAGACTGAGCAGAGGTGAGTTGATACGAATGGATGAACCACCCTCTAGTGATGGTGCTTTACAAAGGGAAGCGTGGCCCGAGCTATGGTAGACACCGCAACATGTTCAGCGTTGCGCGACTGGCCTCTCCTCTGCGCGGCGAGGTCCTACGCTCAATCTTCGTGGTCCTGAACCCGTGATGGGCATTTTTCAGCAAGTCCATGAAAGGGGGAACGTACCGTAAACTTCAGCGACAAGACAGTCGCATATGTAGCATTGATATTTACAACCGAATTGCTCTCTCGACCCGTCGTCGATCTCTCATTTCATTTGAGGGTTGGTTGACGCAGCGATAGCCTTTCCCCAATCATCCGCGAACCAAGATTACGATGGTGAAGCATTCGCGAGGCACTAGGAAACCGGCACGGCCTGAGAGTTATAAGCGAAAAAGTAGTCGGATGAGTAGAGATAGGTACGTACTGCTGCCTGAGACCCATCCCGTATCGTATATCCCTTGTGCGGTGGACTTTCCAAAATCTTTACCCGCTTTGAAGCTTGTGCGTGAAGCATGGTCTGTCAATGAGCAATTGCAAATGACAGATTGGGCTCTCATCTGAGCGCTCCAATCTGCGCAAAGGTGATGATTTCCTTTTGAGCGATTGTCGAGCAGTAGAGCTGGACAGACTGAGTCCCAAATGTCATCAAGTGTAGATTCCAGGCGGGCGAACGGTGGTAGTTGACGGAGAGGATGGACGTCGATCAAATTCGTGTTGACTAACATTTGTTTTCTTTCCACCACCATCAAAGATGTGCTCAAGGACCTGCACTATCGACGAGTTGCCTCAGCTCATCAAACGAGCTAGGTCATGAAGTAAGTATCTTGTTTTTGTAGTTCAATGATCACGTCTAACTTACAGTGATGACGACTGCATCAGGCCTCGAAGATTGGGGTCACCTTGATTTGGAGACGTACAGTTGATACGCTGAAGACGTTGAGAATCGAAAGAAGTGGTCTTTTCGAGGTGTGTAAACCATTGTGTCAAATAAACCTCGGTACTCAGACGTCCAATGCGCGAATACAACAGAAGGGCTATCGTATATCCTTTGCGACGTTTTA
>NW_001890367.1:2461-3481 GCF_000143565.1 Laccaria bicolor S238N-H82 | reverse complement strand
GAGGTCTCCCTCGCCGGTCCGTTTGGGTCCACGTCTGAAGAGGCCTTCCTTTTCCAAATCGTGAAACCATTTCGTTCCTCGAAACTGTTGGAAAGTTTCACTTTCTATTATAACACAGATCAGCCCTCAGACAACCGCGTTTTGACTCAAGTTCTCGAAAACATCCCATCGGTCAAAAACTTATCCCTCGACTTCTGCAACGGGTCTTCAGGTGACGAGTTTTTCAATGAAGAACTCCTACAGCGGCTCTACTCTCCTCATGGGGATATTCTCCTCCCCAATCTGCAACACTTCACATACCGTGACCCCACTTCACTCGCTGAACACATGCATTTGTTCCGAGATGTCCTTGTGTACAGATTTCGACAGTGCAATCTGCGACTGGTCGGACTGGACTCTGAACAAATGACAGTATCTCAGATCCAATGACGAGTTTCTTTCACTTTGTTATCAGTCCGGATATACAAGAGGAACTGGACAGCCTTACGCGCGACGGCCTTGAACTTTCCATCCGTAAACTTTCCATAACTGTTAAAACCTAATTCACGATCGAGTTTCGAGTCCAATTCCAGTCCGAGCACCGGTACCAATCTGAGGGATGTTGACTGGGGGCAGCTCGCGCATTTCATTGTCTACAACCAGAGCCTTACAAGTCAAGTCCTCAGAAAGGAAGCTTTACCATCATAGTTATAGAACTTGAAAGCCGTAGAATCAATAGTTACGTTCTACAACGCGACTGCCAGTTGAGCAGTAGTGATCTCTCCATTCACCCTTCATGTCGTCGCCCAAATCAGTCTGTACCTGACGAGATCAACTGTGACGCTTTCGTGCTTGAGGACTGCATCCCACTTTCGAGCCAGCCTATAGAACAGAAACGTGAGGGGAAGTATCAGTCGAACGAACAGTGGACCAAGATAGAGTAGGAAAATGGCCACGATCCGCCAAGTTTTGAGTGAGCCCAACTTCAACCAAGGACAAATATGACACTCACCCGCCCTTTAAGTTGAGTGACCCCTCAGG
>NW_001890367.1:0-1076 GCF_000143565.1 Laccaria bicolor S238N-H82 | reverse complement strand
AGAAGTGGGCCACGAATCCGGACGAGAGTCAAAGGCGTGTCGATCAGTCAGACCAGCGTTCGTCGTCCACATGACTTGCGGAGCTCTCAGAACTTGGCAGGGAATCCAGATAGCTTATAGTTGACCTTGGGCGGGTCCGGAGGTACTACACATCACACCCGTCAGCAAGTCCAAAAATCAAAAATATCCAACACGTACATTGCGGATGTCCTGATGTCTCAATGAACCACAATGAGTTGGCGTTGGCAGCATCCTGCCCCCAACCAAAGTGGCGTTGAAGATCCTAAAGTCCGAGTTGTTGTTGAAGCTTCGGCGAGGGTACGCAGTGACAGAGTAATCTGTTGCTGTTTACTGCAGCCAGGATAATTGCGAGTGAGATAAATGCTTTGCGTGTTGCGAACGTGACGATTCACTACTGGTGACTTTTGACTCGAAAACGACGTCCGCGAATGTGTCTGCCGTTCCCCTACCGCCAGGGTGCGTTGGAACTCGGAGCTCATAAATCCCTCGCCACCGCCAGAGTTTTCGATGATTGAGAAGTGGATTTCGAATATGGCCATGTAGTAGAAGATGGGCACGATGATGACGTGGGAACTTCGACTTGTTGAGACGCACTCCGGGTCGCACAAGCCACTCCTTCATTGTAGGCGGTTGCACATTGCGAGTGAGAATATTCTTCTCTCTGGTTAATGAACGAAATCTAACATTACACAAAAGACAAACAGAAACATGCCAGAACGTCTTGATCACTCCGAGAATGCGAAGACACTGGCAAAGAACGGCTTACTACTTCAAATGGCCGCTTTAGAATCGGAAATAGCGCAAACGCAGGCTGTTCTTCTTAAACAACAAGAGGAGCATCGACGATTGCGCTCACAATTAAACTCTCTATCCCCGATCAATCGACTTCCAGCAGAGATAAAAGCGGAGATATTCTACAGAACGTTGGGCCCGCTAGCTAACAGCAAGTTCATCGAAGAAGGGGAGACTCCCCTCTTTCTAGGCAAAATTTGCCAGAGTTTCAGATATTTCGTTTGGTTGACGCCAATTCTTTGGACTACTATACGCCTTTGGCT
>NW_001890368.1:0-3468 GCF_000143565.1 Laccaria bicolor S238N-H82 | reverse complement strand
AGATCAGTTGACAGGCGGCGACTTCGGCTTGAGCTCGTATTGATGACGAAGCCTCTCCATCGAATAGAACGCCCACCAGCCGTGCAAAAACCCACTTCGAAACCTCCCCATCAAGCCCAGAAACATCACCGTCTCTCAACCTCGTAGTATTCCACCAAGCATGCACAGCAGGAACAAGCTGCTCATTTGAACGCCTCAGAGCCTAGTTTGACTATTTCCAGACCTGAGGGGGAGGCCATGCCATCGGTGAAGGATAGGAATGTGTCGAGTAAGGTGAATAGTTCTTCTGGGTTAATTAATGTGTTGAACCACCTAGTAGTACTAGTGCGAATCGGACCTTATTATAAATTGGGTGTCGGAAATGTGAAAAGGAGGTTACAAGAGGACTTACGGAGAGTGATGAATCACTGTCAAGAAGAACGAGTTAGAGCTAAGCGCTAAGCACCGATGTCTGTGAGGGCCTGAGATACGTGGTCAAATGGCTTCAAGACGCTGTTGAGACGCTGGTCTGTCACGTCTGTTGTCGAACGTTTGGCAGTTGCAATGGTGCGTGGCATCGTTGAGTGCGAGTGAACACCCCTTCTTCACGAAGGAGGTCCACGAGAGCAAAGGATTGCAGCGAATTGAGGGCAGTGCAAGTCGAAGTTGAGGACGTCGTCCTAACCTCATTACATACGTATGGCAAAAAGTACTCATGTACAAGATTATCCAAATTACATCTGATTCTCAAGAAAGCGGTAAGTAGTTAGCGTATTACAGAAAAAACGGAGGTTAAGTCATGTCCAGATGAGATGAGACTACCTAATCCTAAATCGCTAAATCGAGGGTATCGCTCATGGGATCAGGGTACGGGTATAAGTAATCCTGATACTTGTACAGCTTCCAGGAGTGTAGAATGCCCTTGACGAAGACCCGTGAAACCGCTAAGATTCGGTAGACGTCCTTCGTCTGGAGGCGGAGAACCCAGGGGTTGAGGATGCTGGTAGTCGATGATGTGTTTGGTAGCTCACGTCCGTTGGTTCCAGACCATGTCCGTAATATCCCGGTGAAGTATTGATAAGGGTTGACGACGAATCAGGTTAGTGTCGAGGTCTCCAGGAACCCCTGCGAAGAGTGTGGATGTTGCTCCCAGCGTATCCGACGGCTTTTCCATGCTTGTCCCACTGTTGGTATCCCATCTCAACCCGTTCGGTCAGCGTCACAGGGATCTGGGAGTCCGAATCTCTAGGAGACTAGGCTTGAGAGCGAGGGTGCTCTCTAAAAGATTTCCGGAATACGGAGAGAACCCTTGAGCTAGCCTTCTTTGGCTGAAGGCAACAGTTTAGGCAACCGATGGCAATGATATGGAAGAAGGCTTACCGCACTTTCCGTCTGGCATAGATGACCTCCGGCTTGACCACGTTCATCTGATGGAGGATGTACCACATGGCCACGATGGTAATAAGTATGGTGATGGCTAGAACGACATCCTGCTGATCTGTCGAGGAGTCAGTGAATGCGTTCAAAAGATGGGGAAGGACAGACCAATACTTGGTGTGTGACGAGGCCGAGTAGTCTGTAAATGGTGAATACATCGACTCCGCCGAAGGACTTGGGGGCGCGTGAGACCTTCTGAGTCGTCGTCTGCATCCTTTTTGTCAGAAGAGAGAGATAGCTCCGATCTCAAGTGACTGTAATTGTCCTTCAAAACTGGTGTGGGATGAACCTCAGCATCGTCCGTCAGTGTCGGATACAAAACATGACTTTCCGCCACTGTGAGTCGCTCACTCCTGTTTCCGAACGTGTACACCCATTATCTTTATCAGTGGGTAGAATCTTCACGCACTTTCGCACCACTCCTGTACGTCTCCTGGAAAGCGGGTTCAATTTTGCACTGGTAAAGATTTTGAACGTTCAGGGTTAATCTGAAAAGAAGTGAGCCTCAGGAATAAACCCATTGAGATGAAGAGGTTGTCACCATAAAAGTGCCGAGGTAATAGAAGAGATTGAAGGCCCCGAGTGAAGAGAGCGCTAGCCGCAAGGCACGTGAGAGGCGTGACGCCGATCACAATATCTTCTTCATATCCTCTGCCTTTCATCTTCGGAAGATATTTTTATTATATTCACAACTGATGCCGTGATCAGATGCTGATGTTATTGATGAAGAAATTTTAAATATCTTCATCATATCCTCGCTGATGTTGTCCCTGAACAATTTATCAGTTTATCTCTGATTTATTCTCAATATCTTCTGTGAATAAATAGGCCAATGCCCCCAGTGTAAGTTCTTACTCATATCTTACTCTTTTGGGCTCTACCTGACCGAAATTTCTCCAGGAACTATCTCCCCAGTTTACGAAACGTTGCGTTTAACCGTTCAAATTCAGCACTCGTTTTTGTGGAGAATACGGTCCAATACCAAAAAAGTAAGCTGACTGGTAAGTTCTTACTTGAATTTCATGTTCTTGTGCTCTACCTGACCGAAATTGCTCCAGGAATTACCTTCCCGGCTTACGAAACGTGGCGCATAACCGTTCAAACTCGGTGTTTGGTTTTCGTGAGGAAATAAGGTCTCATACCAAACAGTTAGGTTGACAAGTAAGTTCATGCTCAAATTCTGCGTTCTTGGGCTCTACTTGACACCAATTACTTCAGAAATCTTCATTATCAATAAGCAGTAGTTATGCAGCAGTATAGCACCCTGATAGCGAAGAGGAAGATGATCTTGAGGGCGACGTTGAGTCTGAAGGGGGCAGTGGGAATGAGTCAACAAACAACGAATCAACAAAGGCAAAGGCAAAGAAAGGCAAGTACAAACCTGGACGCAACGATATCAAAGCAGCACGCAAGACCAATGCGATCGCGGGAACACCCTCTACGAACACCTCCAGCTCAGTCCCTCAAGAGAAGGAAGCTAGTAGCCGGTGAGTGGTCACGTTAGTCAGAGCGCTCTCACTAAACACGTACCCAGCGCACCACCAAAGAAGAAGGCGAGAAAAGACATCGCAGGTATCGCCGCCGACTGGGAATCACGCCGCAAACCGGTTTCTTCAACGGCCGCTTCGACTAACGACATCGATAACGATTCCATGGTCAGGCAGGGGGGTATAGCGAGTGATGGCGAAGGCGACGACGTGGAACGAAAGGCGATCGCAAATGACCGTAGTGCACCCAAGAAAGTTGGTAAGAAAAAATTGGTATGTTCTATTCATCTATTAGTATATGGGTTTTAACTACGATGAGTCCACAGCCTAACATGGTGAATATCAGCTCCATCACCACCTCCCAACCTACAACCAAGAAGCAGGCTCGGGGAGGTCACGCTCGATGGACGCTACAACACCTTCCAGCTGGCACGGACAAGAAGTTCACAGAGCACGTCGTCCCTCTTGCAAGGCTGAAGGCGGGGACCATCACTCCTTGGGCCGGGGGGATCCATCGACCAGGTTCAGAAGATCGTGGACGACGTTTTTGGAGAAGGTGAGCATG
>NW_001890369.1:2125-3618 GCF_000143565.1 Laccaria bicolor S238N-H82 | reverse complement strand
CTCACCACACCCCACACACCCACCCACAACCACACCCCCCACCCACCCCCCCTCCCCGCACACCGGCACGCACGCTTGATGCTGCAGTTAACTCTAGAGGATCCCCTAGCTTGGCATGATCTCGCGTGTTTCTTTCTATGGCCCGGTTTACGGGTTTGACAGATGACATCACAAAATGATTAACGTTTCCTGATGCGTTGATGCGCATGCGTACGCGTTTACCAATAGTCTTCGGCCTTCCGTCGCTTCCGAGTTTTTAATTAAAATGCCTTGTCTTGGCTCGTCTTTTCATTACGGAGGTCAGGAGACACTCTGAAGGTGTTTTCAAATGTCTTTCTTAATTGTCAGGGGGTTCTTATTATATTTCATATAATAGAATGTGTCTTTTTCTCATGTTTGTACTTGTGACGTTCAGACGCATCAGTCTTTGATGCGTACGCGGGAACTGCCGTACATGACTTTCTGAATGGCCGTGAGCCACGCTAAGTCTTCATATGTTTACTACCTAGGTGTAGTTTAGTCTTCATACGTTTACTACCTAGGTGTAGTTTAGTCTTTCCATGTTTCAGACATGCCGTTTAAGCGTCTATGTCGTCTTTTCTGTATTTCTTGTATAAGCACGAGTTTTCACAATAAATCCATTATGTGTTTCTAAACCCTTTGGTAGTAATGCAATTCTTCTCCCTGTGTTGGGTGTTTACTCTAGAACCTCTTCGTGCTCTATTTCATGGTAGGTGAATCTTAGATAGGATCCAAGTATAATGTCACGACGCGTACTGCTGCCAGTTCCAAAGCCTTGTCCTATTTTCAGATTCCATGCATTTGCATTTTTAGTCAACTGCGCCGGGTATGCACATTGACTCTTTGTATCATTGCAATTGTATGTAGTGTATTTATTAGAGATGACCTTTTATCAGTAAAATCGTTAAAATTGAATTTTATACAGGTGAAATGGTTTCATCCGTATCAGCATCATAATAGGAAACGCGCTCATCCATTGCCAAGCTATCCGATACATCAAATGTGTCATAATTATAGTCTTCACCAGCTAAGAAGGCAATAACTTCTTCCTCCTGTACAACATTTGCAACATCTTTCTTTTGCTTCTTTGCAGTGCATCCCTCATGATCCTCTTCACACTTCCTTTTCTTTGCTCTGTCTTCCCTCTCCTTTTTCCTCTTCTTTCTAGTGTTTGGAAGTCCGGTCTCGTGACTGGAAAAAGACCGTAACCAGACCGGACCAAGACCGCAAAAGACTGGACCTGCGGTTACGGTCTTTTATTTTTGAAATGTAAAGACCGCAAAAAAACCGGTTAACGTGAACCGGTCTTGACCGGTTTGGACCGGTCTTTTGTAGCCCCTTAAATACCCTTTAAAACACACCCAAGAACGTACAATTTGGTAAAAAAACGAGAGAGATATGAATTAAAATGTAAATTACTTTTGGGAATAATAGATGTACCAGACTTATTTTATAGAAGCACCAATTCCTAA